>NC_079224.1:42759080-42798989 GCF_029633865.1 Lampris incognitus | reverse complement strand
ACACATCCACACTAACACACATAAACACTAACACACACATCCACACTAACACACATAAACACTAACACACACATCCACACTAACACACATCCACACTAACACACATCCACACTAACACACATCCACACTAACACGCATACACACTAACACACATCCACACTAACACACACATCCACACTAACACACACATCCACACTAACACACATCCACACTAACACACATATCCACACTAACACACACATCCACACTAACACACATCCACACTAACACACATCCACACTAACACACATCCACACTAACACACACATCCACACTAACACACATACACACTAACACACATATCCACACTAACACACACATCCACACTAACACACATAAACACTAACACACATATCCACACTAACACACATATCCACACTAACACACACATACACACTAACACACATATCCACACTAACACACATACACACTAACACACACATCCACACTAACACACATAAACACTAACACACACATCCACACTAACACACATAAACACTAACACACACATCCACACTAACACACATCCACACTAACACACACATCCACACTAACACACATCCACACTAACACGCATCCACACTAACACACATCCACACTAACACACATCCACACTAACACACATCCACACTAACACACATCCACACTAACACACATCCACACTAACACACATCCACACTAACACGCATCCACACTAACACACATCCACACTAACACACATACACACTAACACACATCCACACTAACACACATACACATTAACACACATACACACTAACACACATACACACTAACACACATATCTGCACTAACACACACATACACACTAACACACATCCACACTAACACACATACACATTAACACACATACACACTAACACACATACACACTAACACACATATCTGCACTAACACACACATACACACACGCACACATACACACACATACACACACATACACACACACACGGCACAGCAGACAGAAACTTAAAAGGCAGTCCAGCTCGGCACCGAACAGAGACAGACGGCCCACGTGACGCTGGCGGCTCCTCCCTCGCTGCAGGAGTTGAGGAGCGGGACCGAGCGGTCCGAACGCTGTTCTGGGAAGCTCCGTCGCCGTCTGGAGGGGCAAAGAGCCCTGCAGGAAGCACGAGTGTAAAGTGCAACTGATTTTCCCAGGCCTGCTACTGTGTGTGTGTGTGTGTGTGTGTGGGTGTGTCTAATGTGTTTCCTCAGATTTTGGTTCGGTTTCATTACTGCTGGAGGCCCGCGGGTATCAGTCTGCCATCTAAATCTACTGCTACCCCTGAGAGCTTTATGGATGGATCACACCAACCAAGGCTCTCTCTCTCTCTCTCCCTCTCTCTCTCTCTCTCTCTCTCTGTCTCTCGCTCTCTCTCGCTCTCTCTCTCTCTGTCTCTCTGTCTCTCGCTCTCTCTCGCTCTCTCTCTCTCTCTCTCTCTCTCTCTCTCTCTCTCTCTCTCTCTCTCTCTCTCGCTCTCTCTCGCTCTCTCTCTCTCTGTCTCTCTCTCTCGCTCTCTTTAGCGTTGCATATTTGTGTGTGCGTGTGCATGTAAGCGGGGATCAATGGGTCTGCGTGGGTGCCGGTGAAAGGAGCGCTCGATTACCGAGGCCCTGACGGTATTCCCCGGAGGAAGGGCGCTGTGTTAACAGCGGGGCGCAGAGGGAAATACGGAGAAACCAGGAGCGGACGCCAACGTGCGCACGAGCTTAAGTAGCTCAGTCGGACCGTATTCTGTCGACCGGCGTAGAACCGAGATACGAGCCGGATTTCACCGGGGGGGGGGCCGTGACCGTCAACCCATCCGTGAAGGGCTTTCATTTGAAATCCACACTGTATTTATGTGTGTGTGTGTGTGTGTGTGTGTGTGGTGTGTGTACTCATTTGCATGCATGCTTAGCCCACATTGATCACCAGACTTGTCGGTGGTGGATTTCACATCACTTTGAGCCGGCCCATAACGTGTCAGCTCTGCTCGAAGCTCCAACCTTGGCTGAGAATGAAATGGAAAGAGAGAGAAGATGAAGGGGGGGGGGTGAATCAAAAGACATCAAAAAAAGAAGAAGAAGAAGAAGAAGACGAACAGATGTGAAGAGCGAGAGCAGAGCCCTCTGACGTGGGGTCAGAGAGCCGAGGGAATCTGGCCGGGAAGAAAGGCGGAGAGAGAACCGAGCGGGACCGAACCTCGGGAAAGAGAGAGGGAAGATCGGAGGATGCCAACTCGGGGTGGACGAGTCCTAATAAGTCTGACTTGTGGGGGGGGGGGGAGTGCGAGTGCGTCTCCTCGTTTGCTCCCAGATGCGTTTGAGGCCTTCTGGGACGTCTGTCTGTGTTTTGACATCCAGTTAGCAGCCAGACGGCACAGTCTGCATCTGGCCTGGCGGTATTCCAGCGCGGAGGGATTCCCTCAGCGGGAATGAATCTCAGCTATGTAGACAGGATGGCAGCTTGTTTGAACTGGAGGGCACAGCCGGCGCTGCCGAGAGGTATCAAATAAATCTGCCCGTTTGGGTATTTGCTTTCTGTGTGTCTCGTGTGCGAGAGAATGCGTCCGGGCTCGTACGTGACAGACATTTTTTTTTTTGGTCCTCTACAGCTGCATCCAGATGTCCCACGGGAATAAAAGCTGGATAAGCGTTCACTTCCAGATCCTGTTGGGGAAACGTCGTATTTTTAGGGATGGGATTTAGGTCAAAGAGGGATGGAGCATGGGGGTTTAAGAACAATGCGTGTTGCAAGTCGCTAGGACGTCCTGGCGAGGCTGCGTGTGTGTGTGTGTGTGTGTGTGTGTGTGTGTGTGTGTGTGTGTGTGTGTGTGTGTGTGTGTGTGTGTGTGTGTGTCTGTTACTCGGCTAATGGAGAGACATCGCCACATGCATAATTACACAGACTCGTACCGTTTCCATCAACAAATCGCAGAGTTGCGTCATTATTTCAGTGTGTAAAAAAGACGTCTGGTGTCCGGGTGGTGTGGCGGTCTGTCCCGTTGCCTACCAACACGGGGATCGCTGGTTCGAATCCCTGTGTCACCTCCGGCTCGGTCGGGCGTCTCTACAGACACAGTTGGCCGTGTCTGTGGGTGGGAAGCCGGATGTGGGTATGTGTCCTGGTCGCTGCACTAGCGCCTCCTCTGGTCGGTCGGGGCGCCTGTTCTGGTGAGAGGGGGAACTGGGGAGGAATGGCGTGATCCTCCCACGTGCTACGTCCCTCGGGCGAAACTCCTCACTGTCAGGTGAGAAGAAGCGGCTGGCGACTCCACATGTATGGGAGGAGGCATGTGGTAGTCTGCAGCCCTCCCCGGATCGGCAGACGGGGTGGAACAGCTCGGAAGAGTGGGGTAATTGGCCAAGTACAATCGGGGAGAAAAGGGGGGAAAAAAGACGTCTGGTTGTTGGATTATGTAACAAACCAAACAGGGTCATGCAAAATGTCCAGTGTGCTAGGGAGGAACTGTTTTTCTCATTTGACTGATTAAATCCATATTATGGGGGTGAGGGTGTCTCGGTGGGCCGTCTCTCTGACTTTTAGTGGTGCATATCGGTTTCAATCAAACCCTTCTTGTCTCATCTTTCCAGTTCGCAAGGTAGCTAGCTTAAAGTACCCCTCCACTCAAGAATGTATTTTTTTATGTCACACTCCTTTGCTGTAGGGGGAGCTGTCTGTGCAAATCCCGAGAATCCGACACGCCAAAGTGCTCTACGCAAGCGAGATTTGCTACGTCACAAATCCGAAAGCCAGTCGCTGTCCAATATGCAAATGTTGGGCGGGCAAAGACGCCTGAAAGCGGCGCAGGGCAGGGCGGCCTTGTCAGTACAGAGAGCGGGTTAGCGTTAGCGTGGTTGACGTTTTGACAGCAAACGTGCTCGTGTGCAGTTTTTGGACGTAAACCGGACCCTGGAGTTTTCTTCCCCTATCTACCAACCCCCCCCCCCACTATACTGCTGAATTGGTTGGCATTTGCTTACAGACATCGGGCTCACATGCCCTACAAGCCCGGAGGGACTGTGCATCTGCTATGCTCACTTCAGGGAGGAGGGTTTCCATAAGCTCACGCAGAAGGCGCCGGGTTTCCACAAGACATTGGTTTGGAAGTCGGATGCTGTGCTAACTATTTATCTGCGACGGCGAGCGGGAGTCAGTATGTTAGTTATATATTTCCTTACTCAGCCAACAGTCAACATATTTCCTTTGCTACTTATAGCTAGCGTTAGCTACATGCTAGCTGCTGCTAGTTGTTTGGTAATAGTGAAACTGTAAACTATGTATTTAGCTAACGTTTCAGTGTTCAGCCATATGAAACGATGACGGCAGCCTGAGGTGCCAAAAAAACGACGCAGCGTAAACCCCTTTCCTAGTCTGGACCTCTATCCAGACTGGATAGAGGCGTCCGTCCTCATGCGCTGAGGGCCGGTGGTTCCTGCCTCCGGCGCGGGTCACCTCGCACTGACGTCCCCGTTAGTTTTGAATTTTAGACGACTGCCAACAGGCCTCCCAGACAAAGCCGGTTGGCTACCAAGATAACCAGATGTTACACGTCATAGAAAAACCTCAGCCAGATGCAATATATACATATAATATATCTTTATGCAAACTCTGATTAGACCTGTGCTTTAGAATTACACGACGTGAACACGCTGTGTCATCGTAGCAGATATTGTTGTATGTTTCACAGCCACCGTTGGGTCAGCCGCTGCCCGTTGCAAAGCTAAAAAAACAAACCAACATAAAAATATAACAGATGCTAACTACACTCACCATTCCCATACGTCTGCTAGTCACCGATTTTGGTGCACAGCAGAGTCCGAGTCCGGGTCTGAGTCCGGGTCTGAGGCTCAAACGTGTGGCTGAATCTGTGACGTTTGCTCCGACGCTAGCCATCTTGATGCGCACACGCTTTCACCGGCCAACCTAGAGTGACCAGCGGTGGTGGGCGGGGCCTGGGGGGGCCTGTTATATTTGCATATTCATAGATTCTGAATTTCACTATGAGGGAGAAAGAGTAGACGTGCTTCCAGCCCCTTTTCAGAGATTTGGTTTTTTTTAACTTTTTCTGTGGGAAACAGTATATTAATCATCTCGGAGTATGTTTAAACTTTAAAACGTGTCTGGATAGTGCTAAATGATCAGACGATATTGATAATTACCCCAAATGAATTTTCCTCGATTTTGAAATCAATACCTGTTAGTCTGGTGGAACATCTCAGATACAGATACTCCATTTTAGCCTGGTGCATTCCTAGATAACGCCTGAAAAAAAAAATCGCTTGCCGTTGGAGAAACGTAGATAGTTAACATTTAATTTGAAGACGGTTTGATGGAAATGCGTTAATTGCAGTTTTTTATGCGCAGATTTGGGGAAATGGCTTCACGTTGGACTTTAAACGGGTTATAAAGGCAGCAGTACTAACCCATTCAGCTTGACATCAGTGGTGCTTTTGTAAATATCACGATAAAAGCGGATGTTTTGATCATAACATCTGCAGCTACATCGCCAGAGCCCTGCTGATTTCTGCTCACAGTCACCCCCACCACACACACACACACACACACACACACACACACACACACACACACACACACACACACACACACAGTCCTAGTCACTCTCTCTGTTCCTTTCTCTGAGGCCCTGTGGATTGGTCGTCTTCAGTTCCCATCGGCTCAACATGTACACACATACACACACACACACACACACACACATAACACACACAGCGAGATAGCACTTGGTGTCAACTGGAAAACATGGCCACTGTGAGTCATGGCTCCAGTCTAAACACTGAGTTCTGGATCCTCCTCTGAAGGCCGTTTCATGCTGTGCTGCTTTCTGTGGAAAAGCCGACAGACGTCCCATGATCTGTCCTCAGAGGGCGGCGAAGAAGTCTGACTGAGAGTGTCCCTCTGCTGTTTCCTCTGCCTGCCTGCCTCTGTGTGTGTGTGTGTTATGTGTGCACGTGTGTGTGTGTGTGTGTGTGTGTGTCTGTGTTCATGACTTCAAAAGCGGTTTTCCATTATTGAACTTTATCTAGGGAAGTTTGTTTGAAACGACTACACTGCAAGCTATCCACACACACACACACACACACACACACACACACACACACACACACACACACACACACACACACTTTTAACTGTAGGGAGCTTGTTAGAAGTTTGGGAAGCGAGCCGACCCGCCACGCCTGCTGTCTGCTGACTGCGGTCCTTTTCCTCATACTTCTGCCTTCCTCCATTTCTTATTGATGGATAGATGGTAGGATGGATAGATGGTAGGATGGTAGGATGGATAGATGGTAGGATGGATAGATGGTAGGATGGATAGATAGTAGATCGGATAGATGGTAGGATGGGTAGATAGGATGGATAGATGGTAGGATGGATAGATAGGAGGATGGATAGATGGTAGGATGGATAGATAGAAGGATGGATAGATGGTAGGATGGATAGATAGAAGGATGGATAGATGTAGGATGGATAGATGGTAGGATGGATAGATAGTAGGATGGATAGATAGTAGGATGGGTAGATAGGATGGATAGATAGTAGGATGGGTGGATAGAAGGATGGATAGATGGTAGGATGGATAGATGGTAGGATGGATAGATGGTAGGATGGATAGATAGTAGGATGGATAGATGGTAGGATGGGTGGATAGAAGGATGGATAGATGGTAGGATGGGTGGATAGAAGGATGGATAGATGGTAGGATGGGTGGATAGAAGGATGGATAGATGGTAGGATGGATAGATAGTAGGATGGATAGATGGTAGGATGGATAGATAGAAGGATGGATAGATGGTAGGATGGGTAGATAGGATGGATAGATGGTAGGATGGATAGATGGTAGGATGGATAGATAGAAGGATGGATAGATGGTAGGATGGATAGATGGTAGGATGGATAGATGGTAGGGTGGATAGATGGTAGGATGGATAGATAGTAGGATGGGTAGATAGGATGGATAGATGTAGGATGGATAGATAGAAGGATGGATAGATGGTAGGATGGATAGATAGAAGGATGGATAGATGGTAGGATGGATAGATAGAAGGATGGATAGATGGTAGGATGGATAGATGGTAGGATGGATAGATGGTAGGATGGATAGATGGTAGGATGGATAGATGGTAGGATGGATAGATAGAAGGATGGATAGATAGAAGGATGGGTAGATGGTAGGATGGATAGATAGAAGGATGGATAGATGGTAGGATGGATAGATGGTAGGATGGATAGATGGTAGGATGGATAGATGGTAGGATGGGTGGATAGAAGGATGGATAGATGGTAGGATGGATAGATAGTAGGATGGATAGATGGTAGGATGGGTAGACATGCAGATGAATACATCGGGTGCAGAGACAGAGTGAGAGATAGACGATAGCGAGACAGTTTAATATTCATAGAGAGGAAATTCTTTTCCGCAGTCAGACCGACAAAACACGACACAGTGAATCATTCACAGTATAACAATGTAACAGTATAACAAAGACTTATTTGAAGGAATGGAAACATTGTGCATCACTCTAGCGTGAATCACGATGAAAACACAAACACTCGTGCCGACCGGAACACGTGCATTCCCAGACAGCATCCGGATGTGGGCCACTTCAGGCAACGATGCGGCACTGGTGGTCTTCTTCTGGCCCTGACAAAATGGATGTGAGCCTGAAGTGGCCCACATGTATAGTAGCAAATATGGCCCAAATATGCCAAATCAAATGTGGGCCTTTTTTGGCGAAGATGCGGTGCTCTGGGCAACATGTGATCTGGATGTGACCCTGAAGTGGCCCCGTGTGGTAAATGGGGAATATGGCCCAAATATCACAAAACTAATATGGGCCACCTTTGGCAAATATGTGGCACATGCGGCACTGCTATGGCTTGGTTCTGGCCCAGATCTGGCAAACAGGAGCGGACCGCCCAAGTGCCGTCATTCCACGCGGTATGTGGGCCGGATGAAAGTGTCGGGTGTGGGACGGGTCCGGGCCACCGCAAATGTGTTATCTGGGTTAGATCCTGTTGTCATGCAACCTGTCTGCCCCTGGTGTCTCTGCACTCTCCTCCATCTAGTCTCCACCCAGGCCTCCTCCTCCCCCCTCCTTGACTCCTGCGGTGCTTTCTCGACATCTCTCTGCTGACCTACATCCTCCTCGCCAGTCCCACCTGAAAGGCCTCGCTGTTACTTGATATCGACCACGCTACGCATAGCGACCAAACTCAAAGCATCTTTTTCTGATGCACCTGCACCCTTCTTCTGTGTGTGTGTGTGTGTGTGTGTGTGTGTGTGTGTGTGTGTGTGTGTGTGTGTAGCCACCATATGCTCTGCAGCCCCCGCCGACAGCCCTGTACCTGTCCAAACCAGCTGAACATAAAGACAATGGTCGTGTTTCTGCGTGAAGTCAGCTGAACTTTTAGTCTTCTCATTTTTCGGCAAGTACGTTTATGCATCTTAAGTGAGCGTGAAAAACCTCCCTGTGAATTTGGGGGATTTTATTTATTTTTGAAATTTTGAAATGACAAAATTCGCGTGAAAACTCTGGGATGGAAACGCGGTTAAAAACGCAACAAATGGGAGCGACCTCTCTTAACCAGCGGGTGACAACGGGCCCCAAAGACAGCGGGACACAGTGCCTCCACAACATGCTGCAGACAGACAGGCAGACTGACAGACAGACAGACAGACAGACAGACAGACAGACAGACAGACAGACAGACAGAGAGAGAGAGATGGAGAGAGACACAGACAGACAGGCAAGCAGACAGGCCGGCAGGTAGGCAGACAGAAAGACAGACAGGTAGATGGACATGCAGATGGACAGACAGACAGATGGAGAGAGTCACAGACAGAGACAGGCAGACAGACAGACAGATGGAGAGAGACACAGACAGACAGGCAAGCAGATAGGCAGGCAGGCTGACAGACAGACTGAAAGACAGACAGAGACAGATGGAGAGAGACACAGACAGACAGGCAAGCAGACAGGCCGGCAGGTAGGCAGGCAGGCAGAAAGACAGACAGGTAGATGGACATACAGACAGATGGAGAGAGTCACAGACAGAGACAGGCAGACAGACAGAGGGACAGACAGACAGAGACAGATGGAGAGAGACACAGACAGACAGGCAAGCAGACAGGCCGGCAGGTAGGCAGACAGAAAGACAGACAGGTAGATGGACATGCAGATGGACAGACAGACAGATGGAGAGAGACACAGACAGACAGGCAAGCAGACAGGCCGGCAGGTAGGCAGACAGAAAGACAGACAGGTAGATGGACATGCAGATGGACAGACAGACAGATGGAGAGAGTCACAGACCGAGACAGGCAGACAGACAGAGGGACAGATGGAGAGAGGGCTACAGACACAGACAGATAGATATGGAGCAAGAGACAGACAGACAAATGGGGGGAGACAGACAGAGAAAGAGAGACAGAAGGATGGAGAGAAAGAGACGGAGAGAGATGGAGTGAGAGAGGCTGACTGAATGAGGGATAGAGAGAGACAGCCGGACAGACAGAGAGATAGAGGCTGAGTGAATAAGGGGCAGAGAGGTGTAAATCAGTGTCAGAGAGAGGGGGGGGAGGGAGAGGGGGAGAGGGAGAGAGGGAGTAAACAACAGATGGCAGAACCATCTTGCAGCTCTCTGCAGCAGACGTCGGCCAGCCCACCGGCCTCTAGAGGTTATCGTGGAACGGTGACCATGGTTACGCCGGGTCAGAGGACAAGTGGCCCCTTGATGACAGTCACTACCACCAGATTTCTGGCCACACGCTCTGCCAGGCTCAGACGGCTCACACACACACACACACACACACACACACACACACACACACACACACACACACACACACACACACACACACACACACACACACACACACACACACACCGTCGCCGTGTCGGCTCACCGTAAAACGGTGTTTTCTTTGGCTGAAGGTGGAGAGTGATGAGTCTGTAATCTTCCATGAGGCATCCAACCCTCACCCACCTGCCAACCACCAGGACACACACTCAGACGGCGACAGCTCTCTCTCTGTGTGTGTGTGTGTGTGTGTGTGTGTGTGTGTGTGTGTGTGTGTGTGTGTGTGTGTGTGTGTGTGTGTGTGTGTGCGTGTGTGCGTCCAACCGCTGAACCCTCTCATGCTGAGGAGGGAACTCAGCAGCTCCCACTCAGAGACCAGCTGCCGTGACCTCATTCGGAGGGTGAATGGGAGAAGATTGGGAGACGGCGAGCGAGCCATCGAGATGAAAAGGCCAACACAGAGACACTGTGTCTGTGTGTGTGTGTGTGTGTGGGGGGGGGGGGGGGGTTGGGGGGTGGGGGTGCTGACTGTCTAGTCGTCTAGCCCGGTGTCAGCCTACCTCCCGTGGGGTTTAGCAGATCACGGGTTGATTTCAGTCCACCGTCTCTGGTCCGCGCGCACACACTGCAGACACACATCTAAACCGCCAGCTCGCCCTGCGGCTCTCCGGCTGATCGGCATGATGGGAAGTTTTTAGTAACCGTGTCGACAATCTTTGCTAAACCGCACGCACAGCGTAGGTGCCGCTCGTTTACAGCTCCTGTCCCCTCGTCAGGCGTTTAAAACAGAAACGTGCTGGCGTCCGGGCGGGCGTAGCGGTCTATTCCGTTGCCTGCCAACACGGAGACCGCTGGTTCGAATCCCCGTGTTACGTGGTCGGGCGTCCCTAGAGACACAGTCGGCCTCGTCTGTGGGTGGGAAGCCGGATGTGGGTATGTGTCCCGGTCGCTGCGGCACTAGCGCCTCCTCTGGTCGGTCGGGGAGGGGGAACTGGGGGGGGGGGTGGCGTGATCCTCCCACGCGCTACGTCCCCCTGGTGAAACTCCTCCCTGTCAGGTGAAAAGCAGCGGCTGGCGACTCCACATGTACGGGAGGAGGCGTGTGGTAGTCTGCAGCCCTCCCCGGATCGGCAGCGGCCGGGACGGCTCGGGAGAGCGGGGCGAGACGCAGTTACCCTCCGACCTTCTCGGGTGACTACAGCCACCCGAGTGTGTGTCCAGGCATCGTCTTCATCATCTTCATCATCTTCATCGTCTTCGTCAGCCGGTCTCTTCCACAGCTTCGCAGCCGTCGTTTCACCACAGGCAGTTCGATTTAAGTTCTTCGGGAACCAGGACAGAAATGATGACACTAGAACGATCTTGACACGTGGTTTGTTTTTGGTGTGTGTGTGTGTGTGTGTGTGTGTGTGTGTGTGTGTGTGTGTGTGTGTGTGTGTGTGTGTGTGTGTTATGGTTTGGGTGGTGGAGTGATAATGGTGCAAGACAGATGACACATAGAGCGTCGTGTCAGCCACTTCCTTGTCTGGCTCAAGGGTGACTGTGCAGTCATTCTTGGAAGTGGCCTGCTGTGTGTCTGTGTGTGTGTGTGTGTGTGTGTGTGTGTGTGTGTGTGTGTGTGTGTGTGTGTGCGTGCGTGTGTGTGCGTGCGTGTGTGTGTCCTTATATGTGTCGTCTTCTCTCTCTCTCTCTAATTGTCATTCTAATTTCTGTAAGTAAGAGCATTTTTTATTTGCAACCCATGGCTGCAAAGCTAACAAGTCGGCGTCCTCGACACCGCCAGATCCAAAAGCAGCATGTACAAAGTGTTCATTTAAGAGCACACACCAGACACACACACACACCAGACACACACACACACACTCCAGACACACACACACACACCAGACACACACACACACTCCAGACACACACACACACTCCAGACACACACACACTCCAGACACACACACACTCCAGACACACACACACACACCAGACACACACACACACACCAGACACACACACACTCCAGACACACACACACACACCAGACACACACACACTCCAGACACACACACACACTCCAGACACACACACACACACCAGACACACACACACTCCAGACACACACACACTCCAGACACACACACACACACCAGACACACACACACACACCAGACACACACACACTCCAGACACACACACACACTCCAGACACACACACACTCCAGACACACACACACACTCCAGACACACACACACACACCAGACACACACACACACTCCAGACACACACACACACTCCAGACACACACACACACACCAGACACACACACACACTCCAGACACACACACACACTCCAGACACACACACACACTCCAGACACACACACACACACTCCAGACACACACACACACTCCAGACACACACACACTGCATACACAGGATACCAGTCTCTTTTACCCCGGCAGTGCAGATAGATTATATTACCCGATGTTTGTTTTTGTTTTTTTTGTTTTTCCGGTTTCCTTCCTGTTGTGTTGACATTTTTGCAGACACGGGCAACGCGAAGAAGAGCTCATTAAAGTTTCATCCTCCAAAACCAACGCGTGCCAGCATCAGCTGGCAGACAAAGACGTCCTCCACCACCAAGCTAGTTTTATTTTTTTACATTTTTTTTTACATTTTTTTTCCAAACTGCGGATGTATTTGCGTGCTTGTGTGTTGTGGCGTGAGTGTAGCTTAGTTGTGTGTTTGTGTGTGTGTGAGATGGGGATTGCATGTGTCTTCCGCATTCGTTGGCAGGATTGTGAGATGAGTCAGAGGAAGTGTGTGTGTGTGTGTGTGTGTGTGTGTGTGTGTATATGTATGTGTGTGTGTGTGTGTGTGTGTGTGTGTGTCAGTGAGCATGCCACTGACTTTCTTATAGTTCAGTGTTTATTCCATGCAAACAAAGCCACACATCAGCTGTCACCAAATCCAGTAACCTGTTAACGTCATCCCTCGCTTTCTCTCTTTCGTCATTCTCTCTCTCTCTCTCCCTCGCTCTCTCTCTCTCTCCCTCTCTCTCTCTCCCTCTCTCTCCCTCTCTCTCTCTCCATTGTTTAAGACTAAGTGTGTGTTTCGTCTGAAGATCACAGTTCACAACACACCACGCCATCTGACTGTTTCCTTTCCTCCTCAGGGGCAGCGGCTGCATTGTCCTTTTGAAGACGTGTGTGGCATGACACCACCCGGCAAGCCTCCTTCGTCATCGCCACGTCTTCCTCCTCCTCCTCATTATTCACCTTCCTCCACCACCCTCCGTTTCGGAAAACCTACACTGCGCTGGCTGCATTGATGAGGTAACACGGGGTTTGACCAAGCGCCCATCTGCACCGACTACCCCGCCCCGTCCCCCCTTATCCCAGCCCCCCCCCCCCACTTCCCCTGCACCTCCGCCCGCACCACAGCCATGGGCCAGAAGATCTCCGGGGGTATCAAATCTGTGGACGGTCGCGGGGAGAACGCCGGCTCCCCGTCCTATCGGCCGTCAGCGCACCACCGGCGCCATCCGGAGCTGAGGGGCCCGGATTTCTCCAAGCCGCCCCGGTTGGACCTCCTGCTGGACATGCCATGCGCCGGCCTGGAAACTCAGCTCCGCCACACGTGGAACCCTGAGGATCGCTCCCTCAACGTCTTCATCAAAGAGGAGGACAAGCTGACGTTCCATCGCCACCCGGTGGCCCAGAGCACGGACTGCATCCGCGGGCGGGTCGGCTACACCCGGGGCCTCCACGTCTGGAAGATCCACTGGCCTGCCCGGCAGCGGGGCACCCATGCGGTGGTGGGCGTGGCCACCTCCGAGGCGCCGCTGCACTCGGTGGGGTACACGGCACTGGTGGGGTCGGACTGCGAGTCGTGGGGTTGGGATCTGGGGCGGAACCGGCTGTACCATGACAGCAAGAACCGAGCCCACAGCTCGCTCCCCACCTACCCGTGTTTCCTGGAGCCGGAGGAGGCCTTCTCCCTGCCGGATTCCCTGCTGGTGGTTCTGGACATGGACGACGGCACGCTGAGCTTCATGGTGGACGGACAGTACCTGGGCGTTGCCTTCAGAGGGCTAAAGGGCAAGAAGCTGTATCCCATCGTCAGCGCGGTGTGGGGACACTGTGAGATCACCATGAAATACATCAATGGGCTCGATCGTAAGTACGAATGCTAACGCCGCCGGTGTGCTGATCTTCTGGTTCAGGTTGGCGAAACGTAGACAACTTTATTTCCTGCCTTACGGCGTCCTGACAAGGCTGGGTGATACTGAACAGAATCAACCTTGGGATGCTTTCTGTTTTATGATATGTGTTGCAGTGTTAAAGAGTCAAAAGGAATTATGACATAATTTCCACAAATTTGTGCAGATCATGCAGTTTAGAGCAGGAAATGAGGCAGTTAGTTGTCTAAGAAGTCATTAAATCAGACTAGATTATATTGTTTGTCAGATGCACGCGAGTGTTTCTCCTCAGGAGTAGTCATAGGAACTGGACTCTGCTGGATTCTGCGTTTTATCAAGCAATACGAGTTCGGGCTTAAGACGAACGGTGGGACGAATGTGGTTTCTTTTACATCGCATCGCTTGTAGTGTGACTATTGCAGATGTGTATATTGAGATGTCAGTTCTGAAACCAATATATTGTTCAGTCGTAATCCAGACTTCAGCTAAAAATACCAGACTGTGTGGAGAGTAAATCCCTGTTGTGTCTGTAGTCATTGTGTTTTTGCTGAGGGCTTGCTCTCGCTCTATTGTTCGATATTTCGAACTGTTTTTTCACTTCCTGTGGGACTTCTTTAAGGCTCGATAACCTTTGTACTGATGTTAGACTGCAGCCACAGATTGACTACACAAACAGCAGAGTAGACCAGATCCCCTCGGCGGACGTCGATAGACGGATACGCCGAGGCAGGTCAGGCAGGCGGGCTGATGGTGGATCCATCGAAGGCCAGAAGAAGCAGCTCTGGTCTGGTTGTTATTGACTAGCCTCTTCTTGGAGCTAACATTAGCGCTAGCCTCCACAGTAAAACACCTCAGAGACAGTCGTTTGATCTGGGCCCCGCCGCTGCATCTCTCCCATTCATCTCTCAAAATGTTACCCAGTGGCCCCGGGGCCTCCTCGCTCAATTGGACCTGTTTTCTTGTGTGTTTTCATGTAAGTGGTCCCTGCAGGTAGGGATGCTGAAGGTCGCGTTGGTTTGTTTGTATGCCGGTTCCTCGGGTATAGGCTGTGTTTTGCCGCAAATGGCCGCTAATGGTTTCAACATAACTTGGCTTGTTGGTGAAATGGACCGCGAACACTGGAAAATACAGCTACGCTCAACCGATGAGGCCGCCGTCCTGTGTGCTTCGTTTTGAAGATCAGATAAAAGTAGCTGTGTTTTTTTTTTTTTTTCCCATCCATCCATTTTCTGAACCACTTATCCTGCTCTCAGGGTCGCGGAGATGCTGGAGCCTATCCCAGCAGTCATTGAGCAGCAGGCGGGGAGACACCCTGGACAGGCCGCCAGGCCTTGTTGTAAGGAATCAGCTTTGCATTTGGACAAAGAGGTGGAGATTGTAGCTTGGCTGTTATAGCACTCGCTCTGGTGCGGCAGTATGGATGGAGCGTCTTGTTTTTCTGAGAACACTGTTTAAAGTAGGGCTTTTTATGAGGAGTCAATCAATTTGACGCCCCAAAAAAAGCCACTGATCCCAGTTACTACCTCAAATCTTCGTTTCAACTGTTTGTAGCGAATTCGGCGGGGGGGGGGGGGGCGGTCCGGGAACCGTCGCAGCCGGGACGCGAACCCGGGTCTCCCGCGCCACGGGCGACGACGTTGACTAGTCGGCTAAAGGGTCCGGCCCGTTAGCCAAGGGCTAGCGAGGCCATTTATCCGTGCACGTTACATGTTAACGCGTGTCTACACATGTAGAGCGACCGCGTAGGGCAGCGAAGCAGTCAGACGATCACAACAGCCGCACGCAGACGATGCAGCGGTTTATATGAGTCGAGGAAAGCCAAGAGGAGACCGATGGCAAACAAAATGACAGAAATTTCCAAAGTTTGGGACCGTTTTCAACTTTAAATGCAGAGAAATTGCAGTGGTCTGCAGGCTTTGCGAAGCCGAAGGTGCTTATCACAGACAGTGCCACAGACAGTGCCACAGACAGTACCACAGACAGTGCCACAGACAGTACCACAGACAGTGCCACAGACAGTACCACAGACAGTACCACAGACAGTGCCACAGACAGTGCCACAGACAGTACCACAGACAGTACCACAGACAGTACCACAGACAGTACCACAGACAGTGCCACAGACAGTGCCACAGACAGTGCCACAGACAGTACCGCAGACAGTGCCACAGACAGTGCCGCAGACAGTACCGCAGACAGTGCCACAGACAGTGCCACAGACAGTACCACAGACAGTGCCACAGACAGTGCCACAGACAGTACCACAGACAGTACCACAGACAGTGCCACAGACAGTGCCGCAGACAGTGCCACAGACAGTGCCACAGACAGTACCGCAGACAGTGCCACAGACAGTGCCAGAGACAGTGCCACAGACAGTACCACAGACAGTGCCAGAGACAGTACCACAGACAGTGCCACAGACAGTGCCACAGACAGTACCACAGACAGTACCACAGACAGTGCCACAGACAGTGCCACAGACAGTACCACAGACAGTATCACAGACAGTGCCACAGACAGTACCACAGACAGTGCCACAGACAGTGCCACAGACAGTACCACAGACAGTATCACAGACAGTGCCACAGACAGTACCACAGACAGTACCACAGACAGTACCACAGACAGTGCCACAGACAGTACCACAGACAGTGCCACAGACAGTACCACAGACAGTACCACAGACAGTGCCACAGACAGTACCACAGACAGTACCACAGACAGTACCACAGACAGTACCACAGACAGTACAGCGTCCACGCTGCGGCGCCTCCGCAGAAACGCCGTGTACACATGGAGTCTGTTGATTTGTCTGCTCCTTTTCTGTAAACTCCAGGCCACCTTGCATTAAAACAGTGACAACGTAAGAACAGGGACCAGGAAATACAGGAAATAGAAAAGACGCGTGTCACAGAGTGAAAGATGCGATGTTACTCTGGAATAAAACAGGTAAAAGTACTGTCTTCTAATCTGGTTAAGTGGATTCATTGCGGGTCATCGATAGATCACTTGTTTACCAAACAGTAGTGACAGACCTAATGTTAAGTCCCAGTTGTGTTCTGTTCCTACAAACAGTGTGTGTGTGTGTGTGTGTGTGTGTGTGTGTGTGTGTGTGTGTGTGTGTGTGTGTGTGTGTGTGTGTGTGTGTTCTGTAAGAGTGGCTGGGGGTTTCTGAGCAGTTGTAGTCTAAACACGGACTCTTTGAACAGCTTGTCTCTTGCTCTCTTTCTCTCTGTCTCTGTCTGTCTCTCTCTCTGTCTGTCTCTCTCTCACTCTGTCTCTCTCTCTGTCTGTCTCTCTCTCACTCTGTCTCTCTGTCTGTCTCTCGTTCTTGCTCTGTCTCTCTCTCTGTCTGTCTCTCGTTCTTGCTCTGTCTCTCTCTCTGTCTGTCTCTCTCTCTGTCTGTCTCTCGTTCTTGCTCTGTCTCTCCCTCTGTCTGTCTCTCTCTCACTCTGTCTCTCTCTCACTCAGTCTCTCTCTCACTCTCTCGCCCTTGCTCTGTCTCGCTCTCTCTCTCTCTGTCTGTCTCTCTCTCACTCTGTCTCTCTCTCTCTCTGTCTCTCGTTCTTGCTCTGTCTCTCTCTCTGTCTGTCTCTCTCTCTCTCTGTCTCTCGTTCTTGCTCTGTCTCTCTCTCTGTCTGTCTCTCTCTCACTCTGTCTCTCTCTCTGTCTGTCTCTCGTTCTTGCTCTGTCTCTCTCTCACTCTCTCGCCCTTGCTCTGTCTCTCTCTCGCTCTCTCACTCGCTCTCGCTCTTTCTCTGTCAATTCAGTTCAATTCAGTTCAATTCGGTGATGCTTTATTAGCGTGACTGCATTAATTACAGTGTTGCCAAAGCAGAGCAGGTCAGCAGAGTAGCAAACAAAACAACACAAGGACAAAGGAATACATACATAGATCTGGCAGCAACGGAAACATAGAACTCTGTCTCTCTCTCTCTGGTTCTCACTCACCCACTCTAACCTTTCACCTACACGCATGCATGTGCACACACAAACACAGACACACACACACACACGCACACACGTACACACCCCTCTTCCAGGAAAGGAAAGTGTGTGTTATGAAACTATGCTGGTGATTTTTCTGCAGAAGCCTGCAGGTTTACTGTGATTTCACAACCCAGTGTGTGGGTGTGTGTGTTGGTGTGTGTGTTGGTGTGTTTCTCTGTAGAAAGCTGCAAGAAAAGGCCGTTACCTCCGTCAGTCAGCTTGTGTTTCCACCGGTACGCCGGTGCTCCTTTGAAAGCTGCCTCTGAGCGAGCCGGGAGCCGAGAGCCGGCCCGTAACATTTGGTATGGTTGTCTGTTTGGAGGAGGAGGTGCTGAGCTTAACTGCGGTGTGAACCGGATGCGAGAGATAGAAACCGCAGCTCGCTCGACGGCAGTTGCACGACGGAAGATAATCTGGGACGGCGAATGTGAATTGGAGGATGCCGGTGTCTCGGCCTTTGAGGCCGAGACACCGGCCGGGGGGGAATGGCCTGTGCAGGATCACGGGGGATTAGAATAGCCGTCTTCTTCTTTCACCTTGCCTCCTCTGCTTTTCCTCGCTGTCGCTCTCCCGGCAGCCGCGGTTTATCGCCGCTAATTTTTTGTTTTCGGGCTGCCTTCTTTCGGCCGCTGAAAGCACCTTACCTTTTAGCCACTTTCCGTTTATAGGGCTATCCGCGGGATTACACGCTCGGTCCCGGTGACGGGGCCTCTTTTCCCCCAAAGCGCCTCGGCTGGAAAAAGCACACGGGCCTCCCACTGTGAAATGGGCTTTGACAGGGGAAAGTGGCCCGCCAAGACTCATCCTGAGAGGGGTGACCTAAGAAATAAGGGAGGAGGGGGCGTCCGGGTGGGTCTATCCCGTTGCCTACCGACACGGGGATCGCCGGTTCGAATCCCCGTGTTACCTCCGGCTTGGTCGGGCGTCCCTACAGACACAACTGGCCGTGTCTGCGGGTGGGGAAGCCGGGTGTGGGTATGTGTCCTGGTCGCTGCACTAGCGCCTCCTCTGGTCGGTCGGGGCGCCTGTTCGGGGTGGGGGGGGGGCTGGGGGGGAGTAGCGTGATCCTCCCACACGCCACCTCCCCCTGGCGAAACTCCTCACTGTCAGGTGAAAAGAAGCGGCCGGCGACTCCACGTGTATGGGAGGAGGCATGTGGTAGTCTGCAGCCTTCCCCGGGTCGGCGGAGGGGGTGGAGCAGGGACTGGGACAGCTCGGAAGAGTGGAGGGGGGTGTAGAAACGGGGGGGGGGGTGTAGTCTGCGTCAGTGGTACCGGAGCGTCCTGATGGACAGACCTGGGGACGGAGACAGGAAGGGTTGTGTGTCTTTAAGACAGAGGCTTCAGCAGTCGATTGGCCGTTGGATGTGACGTTTAAGAGACGGATCCGGGCAACGGGAAGCGAAACCAGTCAGATACGGGACTATCAAGTCCACCACGACCATTACTGACCCGCCGTCCTGCACCCGGTCCTCCTGCAGCTGCTGCTCCTCGCTGCTGTTTACATGACTCACCGCGAGAGTATGAACTCGCTCGCTGGGTGTGGGTGTGGGTGTGTGTGTGTGTGTGTGTGTGTGTGTGTGTATGTGGGTGTGGGTGTGTGTGTGTGTGTGTGTGTGTGTGAGTTGTCTGCTCCATAGAGGACTCAACACTGAGTGAGTTGTGCGCCGGGCTTGGTAAATTAATGGGTGGTTCATTTATGTCTGGTTGTATCATTATTGTATTCTTGAGTCATATTGTGTGTGTCTGTGTGTGTGTGTGTGTGTGTGCGCGCTTATAAGCTTGGACCTTAAGTCTGCTATCTAAAACTCATGAGTTCAACCCCACCAAACCATCACACACACACACACACACACACACACACATCCTATCGCCACAGTGAGGATTCAACAAACTAATCACTGTCAGATGAACAGAGTGTGTGTGTCTGTGTGTGTGTGTGTGTGTGTGTGTGTGTGTGTGTGTGTGTGTGTGTGTGTGTGTGTGTGTTCATAGGTTTGAGTTGCATTTGGGGGTGCGTTGCCGGCTATAAGGCATGTTTCTGAGCACTGCACTAATGACTTAAAGTACTTGTTCCCCCTGCATGGAGCAGCTATCGGGGTGTGTGTGTGTGTGTGTGTGTGTGTGTGTGTGTGTGTGTGTGTGTGTGTGTGAGTTATCGCCGTGCGGGATGCAACGTGTATTAAAACGAGATTTATGGTGGCTGTGCTTCCTCGGCGAGGAGGAAAAAAAAGCGGGTCTCTCATCGGCAGCGCTCAGCTTCACCGTCCACAGCAGTAAATACTATTTGCTGTTGTAAATGTAAGTCTTGTTACCCCTCCCCCCACACACCCACCCACCCCACCACACCCCCCGGGATGGTGCCGCTCCATCCAGCTCCACTCCGGCCCCGTTATAGTTTGGGAAGGCCCCGTGAACGTGCCGGGTTACAGGTACCGCGTGTAACATTTTGACTTTCCGGAAGCACGAAATGAGGAGCAAATATTAGCAACCGCATTAGCGCTGCGTGGGCACCGATTGAAACTGAGTAAATGACTCGAAATGCACCCCCCCCCCCCACACACACACACACACACACACGCACACACACACACACACACACACACACACAGGCACGCACACATGTGGTTTCTGCATCCAGACAGAGAGGCTCTTTGTTGTTTGACGCCCGGTTCCCGTAGAGACACGGCTCGCAGTCATGGCAAGTGGCTTTGATTTGTGTAGCCCGATATCACAAATTACACATTCGCCTCAGGGGGCTCCGCAGCAGCACGACTTCCTGTCCCGAGACCCTCGCCTCGGATCAGGGACAACTCCCTTAAGTACAGTTCTGCACCTTTCTAGTCCGCCGACCACCGTCAGATTTGTGAAAAGGGCAAATGTCTGGCATCCGGGTGGAGTGGCGGTCTATTCCGTCGCCGACCGACGCGGGGGATCGCCGGTTCGAATCCCTGTGTTGCCTCCGGCCTGGTCGGGCGTCCCTACGGACGCAATTGGCCGTGTCTGCGGGTGTGGGGAGCCGGATGTGGGTGTGTGTCCTGGTCGCTGCGCTAGCGCCTCCTCTGGTCGGTCGGGGCACCTGTTCGGGGGGCGGGGAATAGTAGGGGGGGTGTAAGAAAATATCGATACGCGTGAGTATCACGATATTCTCGTGTTTACGTGTGAAGGTTCGTGACAAACATGTTGTTGTGTGTAACCCCACGACCGCTAGAGGGCAGTGTTGCGGTCTATCTTCAGCCGTTTGACTCGTCCACGCCAACGCCACATCGTACACTGAGACAGGAAGTAGCATAAGCGCAAAGAACACAGGCCTATGAAATTGCGATATATCGCCGTATATTGACTCGTAACCCTGTGTCGTGATGTGTATCGTATCGCCAGATTCTCGCCAATACACAGCCCCGGGGAATAGCGTGATCCTCCCCCGCGGTGCTACGTCCCCCTGGTGAAACTCCTCACTGTCAGGTGAAAAGCAGCGGCTGGCGACTCCACATGTATGGGAGGAGGCATGTGGTAGTCCGCAGCCCTCCCCGGATCAGCAGAGGGGGTGGAGCAGCAACCGGGACGGCTCGGAAGAGCGGGGTAATTGGCCGGGTACAATTGGGGGGGGGGGGGGAAGGGGAACCCCCCCCCCCCCCAAAAAAAGAAAATGGCAGATGTGTAAAACCGTGTCGCTTTTGTGCGGTTTCTCTGTCTGAATTTGTGCGACTTGCTTGCTTCGATGTGTTGATGCGATTCACGCCTCTGCGTAACAGAGGTCAGAGGTCAGGTAGGAGATGACATCAGGCCTGTGAATAAGGGAGTTTCGATACGAAGTGGTGCAAAAATAAACCCCCCAACAAGAACAAACACAACTCCAAAAACATGCTGGAAAAAAACCTGTCATCCTGCAGGTGTAATACAAATTATATTAGTCACACAAATTACGTCATTCAGACCCTCTCGTGTAGGAGTAATTAATCCTGTGCTGTTGCTAGGTAGAATATCTGGCACCCGTATTTAATTGTGCAACAACACATATATGCATGTGCATATATATTTGTGTGGGTGTGTGTGTGTGCATGCACATGTGTGTGTTTGCGTGTATGTTTGCACATGTATGTGTGTGTGTGTGTGTGTCGGCAGACCTACACTGTATGTCTAATTAGCTGTGTCACTGTGATGAAGACTCACATGGGTCTACACGTCCACACACTCACCTGTGAAAAAAAGCACACACAACTCGAGGAGGCTCACCCCCCGCACACACCACACACACTCGAATACCCGGCTGTTTTCCTCCCCCCCCCCCCCCCCCCCCTTGTCTCTGTCTCTCTCTTTTCCTGTCTGTAAATGTACCAGTTAGCGGGCTGTGATTCACTACGGCGGGAGCTGTCTCAGCCTTCACCAAACGCTGTTTGTTTGTCTTCCTCTCTTCCCCTCCGCACACAGGAAGGAACGTCATGACACACTCCGTCGTAAAATATGTCGGGTGGCGATACTCGTCTGCAAAACGTACACATCTGTCAGAGTACGGCGTGAAAGCTGCCTCGAGTCATATGACCTGCGGAGCGGCGTGTTTGTATTCGTCTAACTTCCTGTAAGGCACGTGGCCGGTCAGTCAGCTGGGTGAAGCCCGGCCTCACACGGCGTGCTGAGTAAAGGACTGCTGTCTCATTATGAGACCGCGATGATAACATCGCACTCTAACGAGAATGATGGGGAGAGAGGGGGGAGGGGGGAGGGGGAGGAACGTGGAACACACTCGTTCCATCATGGGAGTAAATGAGGAGACAGGGAGAGGTCGGAGAAAGGAAAAAGGAGAGAGAGCAAGACTGTTGTGACTGCTTCGGCAATACAAGTGCCTGTTTGTCATGCCAATGAAGCACTTCTGAATTTGAATTTGAGAGACAGATAGACAGACAGACAGACAGACAAACAGACAGACAGACAGAGAGAGATATAGAGAGAGAGAGAGACAGAGAGTGAGAGAGAGAGATAGAGAGTGAGACAGAGAGTGAGACAGAGAGAGCTAGAGAGTGAGACAGTGAGACAGAGAGTGAGACAGATATAGATAGAGAGTGAGACAGAGAGTGAGATAGAGAGAGATAGAGAGTGAGACAGAGAGACAGAGAGTGAGACAGAGAGAGTGAGACAGATAGAGATAGAGAGTGAGACAGAGAGAGATAGAGAGTGAGACAGCGAGTGAGACAGAGAGTGAGACAGAGAGAGAGAGACACACACACACACAGAGCGAGAGAGACACACAGAAAGAGACAGAGAGAGAGACAGAGAGTGAGACAGTGAGACAGAGAGAGAGACAGACACACACACACAGAGCGAGAGAGACACACAGAAAGAGACAGAGAGAGGGTAAGAATTCGATAGACAGTGTATAGGCTGAGATGTGGGGTGAGTAAAAGCGGAGCGAGAGAGAAAGCGGATGAGGACGAGAGAGGGAGGACAGCCTGGAAATCCGAATCGGAACGCTTTATTCGTGCCGAGAGACAGACAGTACGGGATGATGTAATTCCGCGGGACACAGAGATCTGCTGTCTGTCGAGTTTGTAAGAGGAACCTCCAAACGGTTTTACCCCCCCCCCCCCGCGACTCCTAATGATGCTGACCAAACCGCGGCGCGTCTGCAGTCCGCCGCTCGGTGCTGCTGAGTCTCTGTCTGCGCTTTCACACTGGCAGCGTCGTCCGAAGGACGGCCGGGCCGCCGTCTCTGCAGGCTGTCTCTGCCTGTGCTGCACATCCACCTTCTGTTTACCCCTGGGCGCCGTTAGCGCCGCGGGCTACGCTGACCCTGCATTCCACCACGTCCGTCACCGACAACTGACCCATTTTAGTCTCCCGTAAGCCTCACACCCTACACACCCTACACACCCTACACACCCTACACACCCTACACACACACACATCCCGCCATCATCCCCTCCGCGCTGCTCAGCCTGCGTCACACGAGCTTAAATCCCTCCAGATCAGACTCCAACCAGACGCCAGTGTCGATGGATGCGGCAGTCCATTCACTAAGCCGCGGAACATAGAGATTCATTCAGGCCGCCGCCCCTCTGGAATGTTGTGGTGGTTTAAAACTCGCCGGACAGAAACACTCATACGTGAAAGGCCTTTTATACTGTAAATCTGCCCGGCGCGGTGGGCCGGCCTACAGTTGGTGGTTATGGCTGATGTTTCGTCTGTGACTCTGGTGAAATCAAAAAAAGATCAGACCCAGGGAACATTTTGCTGATGGTTCTGCGCGTTGTGCAGCCGTGGGTCGTGTACTCGAGCGAGGCAGTAGCACCGTCGCCGTGTACTGTATTGACGGAGGAATCGGCGCTCTCCTGCTCACAGAGTCTTTCCCACAGTGCAGATGTGGACCAGAATGCATTGTGCCTAAGCGTCTGTGTGGTCGTCCGTACAATCCTCCGGTGCCAATGTTGTTGGACTACCACATGCCTCCTCCTGATACATGTGGAGTCGCCAGCCGCTTCTTTTCACCTGACAGGGAGGAGTTTCGCCAGGGGGATGTAGCGCGTGGGAAGATCACGCTATTCCCCCCTAGTCCCCCCCCCCGAACAGACGCGCTAGCGCAGCAACCACGACACATAACCACATCCAGCTTCCCACCTGCAGACACGGCCAGTTTTGTCTGTAGGGACGCCCGACCAAGCCGGAGGTAACACGGGGATTTGAACCGGCGATTCCCATGTTGGTAGGCAACGGAATAGACCGCTACGCCACCCGGACGCCTGTTGAATGCCACCATTGGAAACGTAGCTTAACAGAGAGGATGAGGAAGTGTTTTTTTTAAATTGCGCCTTCAGAGTGGATGAGAGCGGAGCTCAGAAACTCAGCTAAACTCGGTGGACGTCAAGATACATCATTTTACACTGTACACAGCAAACCTTACACTAACACTATATGCTACCCGCTGTGTACTGCTCTTCACAGTAAACTATGTCGACAGTTAGTATGTCAGAAAGGGACATACTGACAGTTTTGTAGGAACTGGAAGTGACGCAAGGCGTGCGCTGACAGAACTGTGATGAAGCAGAATCCGGGGCGTCTGGGTAGTGTGGCGGTCTAGTCCGTCGCCTACCAACACGGTGATCACTGGTTCGAATCCCCGTGCTACCTCCAGCTTGGTCAGGCGTCCCTACAGACACACTTGGCCGTGTTTGCAGGGGGGAAGCCGGAAGTGGGCGAGAGTGGGGTAATTGGTTGGCCAAGTACAACTGGGGAGAAAAATGGGAGGGGAAATCCAGAAAAAGAAGCAGAATCCGACGAGTTCAACCCAAAAGTTTAAATGTTCTTCAGCTTTATTGGTTTGTTTTCCCATCATGCTGCGTGTTGGTGGTAAATCCTTGACGGTTTCCGTCACCGTGTATTCATCTCTCGGCGATTAGTGTGTTCCAACTTCAGTAGGTGTTGGGCCTCGTGTGAAATCCCTTTATTCCACTCGATAACGGTTACCGTCTCTACGAATATGGGGCGGTTACGTGGAATGGCGATAGCCTATAGCCCCCCCAGCGTCACGGTGAGGTTATTCAAAGGCGGTAACCCGGGGATTCGAACCGCCGTGTTTATTCACCTGGGCCTTCTTTGAACTGAAGGCCCAGGTGTAAAATACACGGCCCGCCGCTAGAAAAGGGATCCCATCTTCGCAACTCCTCTAAACCTTGGACACGTCATGATAAAACATTCAGCCATGCGTAGCTGGAAAGGGGCAGTGTTGTGTTCTTTATAGCCGTTCGGCTGCACTACGTCCACATTAAGTTCAGTTACAGTCACCCGTGTGTGAGCCGAGTGCGCTCGGCTGGCGGTGGCGGTGACC
The DNA here is from genome assembly GCF_029633865.1 of Lampris incognitus. NCBI lineage: Eukaryota > Metazoa > Chordata > Actinopteri > Lampriformes > Lampridae > Lampris > Lampris incognitus. Next base: position 42,773,117 of record NC_079224.1, on the reverse strand, counting down.
TAGCTTTCCATCCGCAGCCAGGCGGTGCGGCGAGCGAGCTGAGCGGAAGGTAAACACAGTAACTGCTGGCTGTGCAGTATGTGGGTCAATGGGTTAGCGCTTTAGCTGGGCTGCTAAAGGCGTCATGGTTAGCGCTCCGCTTCCTGCTCCCCTGATTTATATGCCTCTTTCTTTCTGATGTGCCATGCATACTTTCTCTCGCTCTCTCTCTCTCGCTCTCCCTCTCCCTCTCTCTACCCCCCCTCTGTCTCTCTCGCTCCCTCCCCCCCCTCTCTCGTTCTCTCTCTCTGTCATGTTCATTCCCTTTGATGTTGGCTTCTCTGCATAAGCAGACAAGCTACCGGTGTCTTCCTCTTTGGAGCCCACGCACAGAATAATCCCACACAAGGGAACTTTCTACTCAAATAGCTACTATGTTCTTTGATTCCCTCCTCCCCCCCCCCATAATTCAAATAGCCATTGTCCTAAAACTGCACCACGTGTAATACCGAAATGCATACGCCTTAAAGAGCCAGAACAAGCGTCTTAATTTAGCTAGACGAGGATTGTTGTGGAGTATTCATGTTAGGAGTGTAACTTCTTTTGCTACAAGCGCCCCCTCTCTGAACACAGACAGTTATCAGGAAGTTGAGGTCACAAGACTTTATTGATAACTAGGGGTGTCCGGGTGGAATAATGGTCTATTCCGTTGCCTACCAACACAGATCGCCAGATCGAATCCCCGCGTTACCTCCGGCTTGGTCGGGCGTTCCTACAGACACAATTGGCCGTGTCTGCGGGTGGGAAGCCGGATGTGGGTATGTGTCCTGATCGCCTCCCTTGCCTCTCCTCTGGTTGGTCGCGGGGCCTGTTCAGGGGGGAGGGGAAACTGGGGGGGAATAGCGTGATCCTCCCACGTGCTACTTCCCCCTGGCGAAACTCCTCACTGTCAGGTGAAAAGAAGCGGCTGGTGACTCCACGTGTATCGGCGGAGGCATGTGGTAGTCTGCAGCCCTCCCCAGATGGGCAGAGGGGGTGGAGCAGCGACCGGGGTGGCTCAGAAGAGTGGAGTAATTGGCCGGGGACAATTGGGGAGAAAAAAAAGGGGGGGGAAATCCCCCTCCCAAAAAATTGATAACTAGCTAGCTCGCTAACTAGCATGACGTTGCTCTGATCGACTTACAGCGTGACGACCATTCATTGACCGTCCAATCAAGTCAGCGTATTAGGTGATGTCATTTATTACCGGAAGCTGATTGGTTTTCTGAAACGGGGTTTTGTGACGTTGCCCACCAGGAGGAGAGTCTCTCAAGGGGGTCGTGTTTTCACAGCAACAGCACTTCTAATATTTAGGATAACTTTAATTCAACAAACCTGTCAAAAAAAACACAACCAGACTGGAAAACGTGATTTTCATGATTTCATTGGACTCCATCTTTAAATGTTGGCCATGTTTGCCTGCAGACTCCTCGGCCTCAGCGCTGAATTTTTTTTTTTTTACTGGTTGTATCATTTTAGCACACCCACAATCAAATATTTAAAGCTGAAGATGTGAAGCGGGGGGGAAGTAAAGACGACATAGGAGGGAGAGAAAAAATCTGACAGAGTGGGGACAGTTATAAATGAAAAAGCACGAAAGATCGAGCTGGGAGGGGGGGTCTTAAAAGGGGAATAAACAGATAACGGAGACGTAGAGAAGACATTTTAAAACATGGCGGTTCAAGGTACGAAGCATTTGTTGTACGTGGACGTGCACAGTTTGGGACCCCAAACACCACGTGATGCCAAACGACGCATGACGCGAGAGAGGGTGAGAATAAATGAGGCGGAGAGAGAGAGAGAGAAGAAAGGGAATGAGAGAAAATTGTTGAACAGCGTTGGGATGGGTCAAGGGAATCAACAGCTCCAACAACAAAGGGGGGCGTCCACAGTGGAAAGTGATGAAGACAATAGGATGAAGAGTGGGCCAGGGAAAGAGTTAGGAAAAGGAGAGAGAGAGAGAGGAGAGAGAGAGAGAGAGAGAGAGAGAGTGAGAGAGAGAGAGAGAGAGAGAGAGAGAGAGAGATGGTAGCGGGGGTTGTGTAAAGAGTGAAAGTAGAGCAAATTCAAAGTCCTGTCAAGAGATCAGCGTCAACCCATGTGGAGATCAAATGAGCTGTTCAGCGAGAGAGACGGCTGGAGAAACGCTGCAGTGGCAGGCTGAACCTTACAGATTACAGAAGCGGGAGTAGGAATCATCATTTAAAACGCACACGGTTTTAATGTCCCCTCTGTGGTTTTGCAGCGGTGTCGGCAGTATCGCTGATCTAATGGCGTTAGCATGTCCTTAAGACGGCGGGGTTGTTTTTCCGGCCGTGCCGAAACACAGCAGAGCGGTGTATTCGAAGGGTGAGGCAGGGAATCAGAGATGGCGTCGGTTTCAGCCCCTCTCTGGAAGCCCGGGGCGTAGGTTTATAGGGACGACGTGTCTCTAGCGTTGTCTTTATGGAGAGAACTTGTGTTTGTTTGTATTACAACAGGCCGGTAGGTCAGACTGAAGTAATGTACTGACTTGTGAGTTCGTCCTCAGTGACACGGGTCAATTCCAAACTCATCTTTCTCTTCTACATTTTGTCCATCTTGTCCAGCCAGGATAGCATAGTTTCCACCGGCACCCTGCTGGCCAACAGTGCCGGTGGTGGTCGTTGGTAACCCGGGCCTCGACCGACCCGGTATGGAAATCTGATTCATGATCCGCATATTTGATTTGGCAAAGGTTTCAACGCCGGATGGCCTTCCTGATGCAACCCTCCCCGTTTATCTGGGCTTGGGGACCGGCACTAAGAACGCCCTGGCTTGTGCATCCTCAGTGGCTGGCGGACGTGGTCTATGAAGTGTAATGAAATCTGGTCAACAATGAAATGGTGTGAGTGTTTCCTGTTATTAGTTCCACTATAAATAGAATAGGAGGTATTATGTGTATGTACGTGTGTGTGTTGTGTCAGAGTGTCAGAGGGAACAAGAGAAGCTCGACTGGACAGGTTGTAATTTCGTGTCATGCTCTGAGTCACCCATTTCTGACCGAAGCCTTTTTGTTTGGTTTCCATTTGCAGTCGTATTATCCTGCGGAGAAAACCGTCACTTTGTGTCCACAGTTTTCCTCTGCACAGCGTTAAACGCGGCCGAAGAAATTCGCCGTCTGCGAACGGGCCAGAATGTGGCCGACACAGGACGAGGTGTGTTAGGCTCCCTTGGCGTTGCTCGGGTGGTTTTGCATAAAGCAGTCACCGAGCTGGTGAAACTGATTTTGGCTCCTCGGTTTTCATTTCTGTCGCTCGGTGACACTTTGACGGGCGGCCATCTTCGTTTCTGCCCCCGCAGGCTTGCCAGTTTCTACCGCATCTGGGGCTCGGAAAAATAACAGGCATACAAGACGTGTAAACACGCAGAGCCAGCCAAACTTTTCCCTCGTCTTCTTCTAGCAGGAAGTAGGGATACTCCAATCCCCCGAAATTCTGACTAATACTTTTTAACATCAACATGAAAGCTGAAATCTGTGATTTCTCTGATCTGTCCCTTCCTCTGGTTGCAGGATTACAAACAAGGTGTAGCAGGACTACAAACAAAGTGTAACAAGACTACAAATAAGGTGTAGCAGGGCTACAAACAAGGTGTAGCAGGACTACAAACAAGGTGTAGCAGGACTACAAACCAGGTGTAACATTGTAACAGGACTACAAACAAGGTGTAGCATTGTAACAGGACTACAAACAAGGTGTAGCAGGACTACAACCAGGTGTAACATTGTAACAGGACTACAAACAAGGTGTAGCAGGACTACAAACAAGGTGTAGCAGGGCTACAAACAAGGTGTAGCAGGACTACAAACAAGGTGTAGCAGGACTACAAACCAGGTGTAACATTGTAACAGGACTACAAACAAGGCGTAGCAGGACTACAAACAAGGTGTAGCAGGACTACAAACAAGGTGTAGCAGGACTACAAACCAGGTGTAACATTGTAACAGGACTACAAACAAGGTGTAACATTGTAACAGGACTACAAACAAGGTGTAGCAGGACTACAAACAAGGTGTAGCAGGACTACAAACCAGGTGTAGCAGCCATTGTGGTTGGTGTGCCGTCAGCTCAGCAGTAAACAGTTCCCACCCTTGTAAAATTGGATCCTGGGACCAAAGCTAACACAGACAGTCTAATGTATTACAAACTACATCACACTGTATGGGAACACTGTTGTACAGTCATATTGGTTGCCATGGACACATCAGCATCACGTCTTAGTCTTTTTTCCAACACGTACGTGTTTGCTGCTGCACCAGTGTTGGTCCTACCCGGTCAAAACCATCTCCACCGCGGTACACGAGACTGGAGAGTGTCTCCAACCATGGGAAAGATGACTGGTAGTGTTATGGAAAGATGTAATCACTCATTTTTTTAATACTAAAAAATGCCATATTTGATATATTTTCCCGCTGGCATGTTTGTAGCAACAGCCGTTCAGTGCTTTCGCGTCCTGCGGTTGCTCCTCTAGATGCTGCGTGTCATTGGTGCCAGCGGGTCCAGGCTGTTCCACGCCAAGAAGTCAAATTGTGGTGACGCCCGAACAGGAAATGCGTTGTCTGCCGCAAAATGAAAAGAGGAAGTAGAGGCTTGCTTGTTGGGAGTGGAAGGGCAAGCGATGGGCGCTCATGAAAACGGGTGACAATCTGGGAATCTACTTGGAAGTTTCCAGAGACTGACGTCGTGTACCTTGTGACACTGGTGTGTAGCTGATGACCGTTTTCAAACCGATGACGTGCTGACATATGGTGGCGCACGTGTCAACCAAGTGTATGAGCCACTTCCTGTATCCCATCGCGCTCTCACTCTCGTTTCTCTCTCTCTCTCTCTCACTCTCACTCACTCTGTCTCTCTGCCACATCTAAACACACATTAGGTGGGCCACTGTGTTGGAACAGATGAGGGAAATGGAAAAGCCCTGACGTGGATGGGGGATAAATGGAGAGATAATCAGGTGTGAAATCACTCTGGTGTTCTTTCAGCAATGATTCCGGGTCTGTCGCTCCCTCTTAGCGTCACTCGAGGGGCCGGGCCGTTCTGTTATACACTTAACAGAGCTTTTAACACACCCTGCCGGTCCTGCAGATGTCCGCTCCCACAGCCCTGTGAGCGTGCCCGCTCAGCAGCACGCCAGCTCAACATTTCAGCAAGATTTTTTTGACAATGTTATGATGCAGAATGACGAGAGAACAAAAGAGCGCGATGGACGGAGGGCACAAAACATGAAAACTGGATAAAGAGAGGGATTAATGAGGAGGAAGGGATGATGAGAGAGCAAATCCCTGGTTACGTTTCTGTCCAATTGTCAAGCGAATTTTAACCAAGCTTTTTTTAAAGGCGTATAAAATGGGGCATCCGGGTAGCGTAGCGGTCTACTCCGTTGCCTGCCAACACGGGATCACCGGTTCGAATCCCCGTGTTCCCTCCGGCTCGGTCGGGCGTCCCTAAAGATACAATTGGCTGTGTCTGCGGGTGGGAAGCCGGATGTTGGTATGTGTCTTGGTCGCTGCACTGGCGCCTCCTCTGGTTGGTCGGGGCGCCTGTTTGGGGGGGGGGGACTAGCGTGATCCTGCCACCCGCTACGTCCCCCTGGCGAAAAACCCCTCACTGCTAGGTGAGGAGAAGCGGCTGGCGACTCCACATGTATCGGAGGAGGCATGCGGTATAGTCTGCAGCCCTCCCCGGCTCGGCAAACCCAAAATCCAGCTGAAGGGAGTGCAGTAAAATGTTTCTGACAATTCTTTGGGAAAGTTTCATCGAGTTTTTCCGTCTCCACTCGGCTTTTTCTGACGCTTCATAATGCGCCTAGAAGTGCTTTGGTGGAAACGGGGCTGATAAGAGAAGGTGGGTAAGAAAGGGAGAAAGTTAGGTATGTGTCTAGAGACAGGCCGGACGACAGAGCCGCCCTGCAGCCTCTTTCGTTGCTGTCCTGCCGACCTCCAGCTGTGCCGGACCTTTTCGTCTCTGTCGGCCTCTCCCCCTGCTCTCCATCTCACTCCCTCTTCATGAGTCCTTTCCCTCCTCTCCGTCCCTCCACTTCTGTGTCTTCCTCCCCTCCTGGTTCTCTCTGTGCGGCAGCAACCGGCAGGCCGGTTGGGAGCAAACAGCAGATGTGTGGTGCGGCAAATGGCCTTCACAGCCAGTACGAAAGCCAGCAACGCAGGCACACATGTGCTGATATGCGTAAGTGGACACACACACACGCACGGGGCGCACAAAATTCCAGAGTCGTTCCTGCGGTGATCAGGTCATTCGCCCCCCCCCCCCTCGCTGGCATTGCTTAAAAGCGTGGAAAAGTAAGGGGCTTAACCCGTCCTTTGTTCCGGAAGTTGTAGGATCTTCTCCTAATCAACACTTTCATTTGGCCTCTTCGTGTTTCCAATTTACAGGCCGGATTCCTTTGTGTCCTCCCATGAATTCATTTCTTTTCTATGGAGTCTCCCCTCTCTCTCTCTCTCTCGCTCGCTCTCTCTCTCTCCTCTCTCTCTCTCCTCTCTCTCTCTCTCTCTCTCTCTCTCTCTCTCTCTCTCTCTCTCTCTCCCTCTCTCTCTCTCTCTCTCTCTCTCTCGCTGTGTTTGAGGTCATTTGCATTCCTCACCAAGACTCAGTCCATTTATTTGGCAATTATTCTTTTCCTTTCACCACCGCCTCTCTTTCTCTCTCTCTCTCTCCCTCCCTGTTCAGTCAATATTTCCCTTCGTTTTCCTCTCAGGTCTTCATCTCTGTCTCTGTCAGACTGGACTCGGACGCGCGTCTTCCCTCCGCAGCCGTTCTGTGTTTAAAGTCGTGCTCCTGTATTCAGGCAAAAAAGCCCAAGTCGCTCCGGTGTTGCCGGCCATCGTTTTTTTTTTCCCAAAGGCTTTGCGAAGCGATCCGTCTATTGTATTTCCTTGTTTTTTGGGGGTTTTTTGTTTGGTTTAGTGAAAGCTTTTTCTTTTACGTGCGTGTGGTTTTATGTATTTACAGCCTCCGCGCTGCATCCCACATGGTGTTGTCCGGTCTCCTGAGTCCTGTTTACGAGACACATTCGCAGAAACAATAGCCCGTCTGTTAAAAGGTCTGCTGTGTTGTGGCCATCTGTTGGTGAGAACTGTGTTCGGTTTCCATGACAACGCTTCCTTTATGGCTCCTGTCGCTCATCCACGTCTTGTGACCGTGATGCCATGACCTCATGGCAAGTGGATCTGGTTTACACTTCCTCACCAGTGGTTTTCAACTACTTTTCCATGACTTCTAAATTACTTAAATGTCCTTCAACCAAGAGAAACTCTCTTTCAGAGGTGCCACTGAAAAGGTGTGTTTTAACACCATATAAGATTGTTAAAGGTACAAGATGTAAGTTTATCTGCGTCAAGTTCAACTTTATTGTCATGTGAATGAGAATACAGTGAAATCCTTGTGCTCTGGCTCTCTTTGCCTTAAGACAAGGACACGCCATCCTGGAAAAGAAAACGGTACACGATAACACAACGATGTAAGGTGCGTTTGGGTGCATCAGCTGTTCAGCAACCTGACTGCCTGTGGAGAAACTATTACTGAGACGGGTGTTGTGTGATTTGATGCTCCGGTAACATTTTTTAGATGGAAGGAGTGAGAACAGAACATGAGCGGGGTGGCTGGTGTCCTTAATGAAGTTTTGGGCTTTCCTTTTGCAGCGAGTGGTGTAAATATTATGAATTTGTGGTAGTTCCATGCCAGTGATTCTTTTGCTGCTGTTTTTACAGTCCTCTGAAGCAGTCTTCAGTCCTGAGCAGTCAGGTTGCCAAACCACACAGTGATACAGCCTGTAAGGACATTCTCTCTTGTACTGCCATAAAAGTTCATAAGAGTTTTTGGCACTCATACCAAAACTCTTTGAGACGCCTCAAAAGATGCAGGTCTCTGCTGTGACTTCTTCAGGGTGCAGTTGGTGTTGAGAGACCGTTGTGAGGGTGTCTGTGATGTGTAAACCGAGAAATCCAAAACTGTCTACAATTTCAACAGATGACCCATTGATGGAAATTGGAATGGGGATTTTCTCTGAACTTTCTAAAGTCAACAATGATTTCTTTTGTCTTATAGGCATTTCGAGAGGTTGTTATCATGGCACCATATGGTTAAATCTTCCACTTCCCTCCTATAGGCCCTCTCATCATTGTCGCTTATTAGTCCAATCACTGTGGTGTCATTTGCGAATTTAATGATGCTGTTGTTGTCATATTTGGCATCACAGTTGTGTGTAAGCAAACTGTACAATAGGGGACCGAGATAGCAGCCCTGAGGCACGCCGGTCCCAAGAACTTAAACATCAAATAAAAATAACGCAGGAATTGTATTTGCCATTCATGGTTATGTTTTAAAAAATTTAACATCCTTAAAAAAATCTGTTATGTCGTCTGCATTGAAACACGACAGCGTTTCCCACATGGGGACGTACACCTTAGAGCAGGGGTGGGCAGTCTTATCCAGAAAGGGCCGGTGTGGGTGCAGGTCTTTGTGGCCAAACAAGCAGTCACACACCTGTGTCTCCTAATCAAGTTCCCTCAGCAAAGACCATACTGGTTGATTGGTGGGGATCAGGTGTGTAACTGCTTGGTTAGAACAAAAACCTGCACCCACACTGGCCCTTTCTGGATGAGATTGGCCCACCCCTGCCTTAGAGCCAGTCAGATTTGGATCCATCCAAATTAAGAATTGTAATTGGCTCTAAGGCGTACATCCCCACGTGGAGACGCCATCGGGTTTCAATTTTTCCAAAATTATGATTTTCCATTACTTTTCCAGAACCTGGAAATTGTATTTTCAAATTTTATTGACTTTTCCAGGTTCTTTATTCACTGCTCAGAGGGGCTTTGTCCCGGCAGCAGCGAATAAAAGTGTTATGGCATAGTGTCGATTCGTTTCATGAAGACCTCAAGTTTTGCACTAAAATCCGCAGATTTTGAACTGTTAATAGAGTATGATTAAAAAAAGGATTACATATTAAGTGTCCTGGTCAAACCAGACACATCCTTTTAATCATGTTCTCACCCAAGTTAATCCCATTACAGGCTCTGCAAGTTAAAATTTAATCAAATTTATTATTCTTTTATAACATTCCCACTCTTTTATCGAGGCTTGAATTTGTATGCTAATTTTACGTATTTACTTATGTCTGTTATTTTCTTTGTTCTTTTAATACTACCCCCTTTATCTGTGGATTTTCACTTAATTCAAAGTGCACTGCATGATTATTGATCATATTCACAACCTTTTATAAATCCCAGCTAACTGTTTTAAAGCATATATATATATATATATATATATATATATAAGTGTTGTGTGTGTGTGTGTGTGTGTGTGTGTGTCATGTATGTAATATGATATATGATGTGATATAGCATATATTTCTTTGAGTGGCATGGCTCAGGAGGTAGAGTGGGGTCGTGTGGTAATCAGAAGGTTACTGGTTTGAATCCCCGACTCCTCCAGAGAGCTTGTTGGAAGTGCCTTTGAGCAAGACACTGACCCCTAACTGCTCCTGATGAGCAGCTTGGCACCCTGCATGGCAGCCTCAAACCTTCAGTGTGTGAATGGCTGAATGTGAGTTATGCACTGTTAAAGTGCTGTGAGTGGTCGGTAGACTAGGAAAGCACTATATAAATTCAATCCATTTACCATTTATTCTTTTTTTTAGTCTTCCTGTCACTGTGGGGAACAGTGGGACCGGTGGTTACGTGGGAAACAGCTACCAGGTCGTGACTGTATGAGGTTGAATGTGGTCTGTTAGTTTCTCTTGTCTGTATTTTCTGAAAACAGGGGAAAGAAAAAAAAGCTCTTCTATTTTTCTTTATTTTCTACCTCAAAGTAAAACAGATACAAGACGCATCAGAAGAGTTTCTTTGTACGTTTACTCAGAAGCCTTTATCCACAGCAACTAGCAGATGAACTGAAATGTTTTTTCCCCCTGTAGTTTTAACAGCCCCCCCCTTTTCTCCCCAATTGTATCCGTCCAATTACTCCACTTTTCTGAGCCATCCTGGTCGCTGCTCCACCCCCTCTGCCCATCCGGGGAGGGCTGCAGACTACCACATGCCTCCTCCGATTCATGTGGAGTCTCCAGTCGCTTCTTTTCACCTGACAGTGAGGCATTTCACCAGGTGGGAAGATCACGCTATCCCCCCCCAGTTACCCCTCCCCCCTGAACAGGCGCCCTGACCGACCAGAGGAGGCGCTAGTGCAGTGACTAGGACACATACCCACATCTGGCTTCCCCCCCGCATACACGGCCAATTGCGTCTGTAGAGACACCCGGCCAAGCAGAGGTAACACGGGGTTCGAACCAGCGACCCCTGTGTTGGTAGGCAACAGAATAGACCGCCACGCCACCCGGATGCCCTGAGTGTGCTTTTGTCTCTCGGTTCAATCTCAATATTGAATGGACAGCTATGAATATAATAGTCACATTTATGCGTGTTTTTCTGGCTTTATGGGAGTATTAAGAGCGTTGGATTTTGGAGAGAAAACTCAAGTACACGAAAATACGAGGATGACTTGTCATCCTACAGGTTCGGCTGATTTTTGCTGAACGGCGTTTTTCAGTCAGGTGATGAAACCAGCATGACTCCATCACTATGACTGTCACCTTGACTTCAGTCCCCCAGTGGACTGTTCTTCCATTTCCATTGGCTGAAACCCTGTTGGGTTTCTCACAAACGGAGTTTATAGTGTATTCTAGGAGGACCTTGGGCCTCTTAAAGTTAAACACTGAGCTGGACATAAGCTAATGAATGTTATTGTGGAACATTTCATGAGACTATTGTTTCACCATCTGGCCACAGCCGCTCAGATGGCCTGTTGTCGTTTGTGGTGCTGTATATAATGTAGAATATCCCCATTACACACCATCTATTATGTACCTCTCTCTCGCTCTCCTCTCTCTCTCTCTGTCTCTCTCTCTCTCTCTCTCTCTCTCTCTCTCTCTCTCTCTCTCTCTCTCTCTCTCTCTCCTCTCTCTCTCTCTCTGTCTCTCTGTCTCTCTGTCTCTCTCTGTCTCTCTCTCTCTCTGTCTCTCTCTGTCTCTCTCTCTCTCTCTCTCTCTCTCTCTCGCTCTCTCTCTCTCTCTCTGTCTCTCTCTCTCCCTCTCTATCTCTGTCTCTCTCTCTCTGTCTCTCTCTCTGTCTCTCTGTCTCTCTGTCTCTCTCTCTCTGTCTCTCTCTTGTCTCTGTCTCTGTCTCTATGTCTCCCTCTCTCCCTCTCTCCCTCTCTCCCTCTCTCTGTCTCTCTCTCTGTCTCTCTCTCTCTCTCTCTCCTCTCTCTCTCTCTCTCTCTCTCTCTCATCTCTCTCTCCTCTCTCTCTCTCTCTCTTTCTGTCTCTCTGTCTCTCTGTCTCTCTCTGTCTCTCTCTCTCTCTGTCTCTCTCTGTCTCTCTCTCTCTGTCTCTCTGTCTCTCTCTCTCTCTGTCTCTCTCTCTCTCTGTCTCTCTCTCCTCTGTCCTCTGTCTCTCTCTCCCAACACACGTGTGTTTTCTCTTTCCTAGTTGCGTGCCATTCTCTGGAGGTATGTGTCGTTTCGTCTGTCTCGCTGTCTGATGGACATGGCCTTCTCTCATTAGCTCGCCCTGTGTTCGGTTGGTGAATGAAGCCAGTTCAGACTCACACCGCCGCCACGGTTTCCTCTTCACTTTCCCCCCGACGAGGTCAAAATACAGAAAGGCAGACGTTGAGCTTGTTGTCATCGTGTTTTTCAGAAGGTGGACTGGAAGCCCGCTGCAAGAAAGACGAGCTTATCAAGGGATTTTGTCTTGTTTCTAGTCTCATAAAGCTTATTTCAAGATATTACTGGTCAAATGTTTGTTTTTACCTGTCTGTCTGTCTGTCTGCCTTTCTGTCTGTGTGTCTGGCTGTCTGGCTGTCTGGCTGTGTGTGTGTGTGTCTTTCTTTCTGACTGTCTGTCTGTGTGTCTGTCTCTCTGTCTTTCTTTCTGACTGTCTGCCTGTCTGTCTGTCCATGTGTCTGCCTGTCTGTCTGTGTGTCTGTCTCTCTGTCTTTCTTTCTGACTGTCTGCCTGCCTGTCTGTGTGTCTGCCTGCCTGTCTGTCTCTGTTTGCCTGTCTGTCTGCCTGTCTGTGTCTGTCTGTCTGTCTGTCTGTCTGTCTGTCTGTCTGTCTGTCTGTCCGTCTGTGTGTCTGCCTGTCTGTCTGTCTTTGTCTGCCTGTCTGTGTGTCTATCTGTCTGTCTTTCTGTCGATCTGTCTGTCTGTCTGTCCGTCTGCCTCTCTTGTCTTTCTTTCTGACTTTCTGCCTGTCTGTCCATGTGTCTGCCTGTCTGTCCATGTGTCTGTCTGTCTGTCCATGTGTCTGTCTGTCTGTCCGTGTGTCTGTCTGTCTGTCCGTGTGGCTGTCTGTCTGCCTGCCTGTCTGCTTGTCTCCCTGCCTGCCTGTCTGTCTGTCTGCCTCTCCAACTTTTACTTTCCCCGTGTGTCCTCAAGCACTCTCCGTCGTTTTCCCGTGCGGCAGGTTGGTGTTCATGATCTGTGAGGGAAGTGAAAATGGACGGAGGTTTTCCGGGGGGGATTCGCCGGCCAGTGTGCCAAATGATAAACAAACAACAGCGCTTCTGTCTATGTGTTGGAACTGTTGTGTTGTCCCACAATTTTTGTGCGCGCGTGCACGTGCGCGTGCCTGAATCTCGCACCTTTTTTCTTTTCCGTCCTTCATTTTTATCGGGGTCACCTCCTCCGTGGGGAGAGAAGGAGTTTGTGGAGCAGTTTGTACTGTTGGATGTCTATAGGTGAGGTGAGGTGAGGCGAGGTGTGTTACTCTCATACGACATTTCCTGCAGTGTCTTCGGACTTGTGGCACAAAAGAGGAGAAGTTGTTTAAAACGAGTATTCCCCTCTGCGAAGTACGGCATTATTATTTAGTGTTTATGAACCGGTTCACCTAGTTATTATTGAGTGTGTTTTAATTGATTGATTGACACTTATTTTTAGACGGGGGACGCTCCTCGGAGAGGCACGCTCCTACTTTTCAGTGACGTGCTCTGGATCTTTCAACCAGCAGATGCACAATAGAGAGACTCAAAGGACGTGGCAGCGGTAAGGAGGGAACAAGTCAGATTAAGTCAAATGAAAGATGAAATCTGCGGCTTTTCTCCATCAATAAATCATTCTGTCCATCTGGACCATGGAGTCAGTCTCCATCACACTACCAGTCATCTTTACCATGGTTGGAGACTCTTGCCAGTCTCCGTATACTGCTGTTGAAATGTTTTGACCGGGTAGGATGGACACTGGTGCAACGTCAAACACGTTCCTACTGAAACAAGAAAAAAAAAGACTGAAACATGATGCTGATGTGTCCATGACAACCAATATGACTGTACAACTGTTCCCATATGGTGTGATGTAGTTTGTAATACATCAGACTGTGTGTGTTAGCTTTGGTCCCAGGATCCATTTTACAAGGGTAGGAACTGTTTACTGCTGAGTTGACGGCACACCAGCCACAATGGCTGCTGCACCTGGTTTGTAGTCCCAGAAAATAGAGTTACAGGTCTGTTTGTCTCTGTCTCCTACATCCACTATATCACAACACTGTTCTACTGGAATACTGACTGTCTGCCCAGCACAACCACCATGTCACCAGTGGATAAAATAGCAACTTATCAATGAAGAAAGTCACGGATTGCAGCTTTAAGCAAAAGGGGGGGGGGGGAATCGCAATAGACAATTTTGGTAAGACATGAACTAATTTCTGACTTCACCTCTGTTGAGACTCAAAAGTGGACCATGAACTCCAGACCGTGTTATTAGTTCATCTTTACAAGCTTATTTATATTTCTGGTTTGGCCTCTCGCACTATCACCACTGTATCGAGAAAAGATTTTTGTTTTGATGGCCCCCAAAATGTGTTTTAGTACTGGCACATTTGATAACACTATACGGAAAATCAGTTTTCCAACCATCATGGACCCAGCTCTTCTGAATGCATGCCCTGCCGTTCTTGGTGTAGGTGTGGCAGTATATCTGGGATCGATTCC
>NC_079224.1:42751791-42758880 GCF_029633865.1 Lampris incognitus | reverse complement strand
TTTCTGCGTGTCTTCAATAATCTGGTTTTACCCTTCCAAAAAAAAAAAAAAAAACACCAAAACAACAGATTTCTGAAGCAACCTCCAGATGGTTATGATTGGGGAAGAAAGGAAAAAGAAAAACCGAAACCGGCTAATTTAATCATTTTGTTCAGTGTTTGTTTAACCAAGTGGGTCAATCAATAACAATCAGCAGCCAGAAGTCGGAGTAAGTACATCAACACAGCAGCTCCTCTGTTGTGTCATCGCTGCTCGGCACGTCGATGAGCAGATCCAGCGAATTACATGATCCAGTAAACTGTGCAAAACACTTCGCTGAATACTTTTCTTGAGAATAACGTCATCCTCCCAGACATTGTGTGTCTCTAAACCCAATTCACTACCACTCTGGTGGCTATTCAGCCCACACAGTGTGTGTGAGCGAGTGTGTGGGTGAATGAGAGAGAGAGAGTGAGAGAGTGTACCAGTTTTTTTCTATCCTAATGGGGACATTGGGCCCTGTTAGGGCAGAAAAACCTGAAACCACCTACCTTGTGGGGACATTTTATGGGTCCCCATGAGGAAAAGGGTCTATTTTAGGGTTAGGACTTGGGTTTAGGGTTAAGGTTAGAATTAGGGAAAGGTAAGGGTATGGGTTAGAGTTAAGGTTAGGCATGTAGTAAGGATGGTTAGGGTTAGGGCCTAGAGAATGAATGTAGTCAATGAGGGGTCCCCCACAAGTATAGGGTGACATGGTGCGTGTGTGTGTGTGTGTGTGTGTGAGAGAGAGAGAGAGAGAGAGAGAGAGAGAGAGAGAGAGAGAGAGAGAGAGAGAGAGAGAGAGAGAGAGAGAGAGAGAGAGAGAGAGAGAGAGAACCAGGTTTTTCTATCCTAGTGGGGACCAAAACCTGAAACCACCTACTTTTGGGGACATTTTATGGGTCCCCATGAGGAAAAGGGTCTATTTTAGGGTTATGGTTTGGGTTTAGGATTAAAGTTAGAGTTAGGATTAGGTTAAGGTTAGGGTAAGGGTTAAGATTAGGCATGTAGTTATGATGGTTAAGGTTAGAGTTAAGGGCTCGGGAATGAACGTAGTCAATGAGGGGTCCCCACAAGTATAGGGGGACATGGTGTGTGTGTGTGTGTGAAAAGGATATCTGAGTGTCACCCATGGCTGTTGCTTTTCTTTTCTCGTCTCTCCTTCCTTGCTACTCGTCCTCCCTTTTTGCAACTGACCTGTTTTCTCTCAACACTCACCTGTCCTTCATCTCTCACTTCATCATCATCACTTCTCATTACTGAATGTCATTCCCTTTCCTTATCTCTTCCTCCTCCTCCTCCTCCCCCTCCCTCCCTGTCGCTCTCGTCCCAGTGGAGTCTGCCCTGCAGTGGATTTACAGTAAATGCAGGGAGGTGAAGAGAGAGGAAGGGTTTTAAAAATAAATGCAGAGAGAGCTTGTGTTACCATCCGCTCCCCTTCCCTGATGTTCAGACTGAAAGGCCGCTTCGTTACCACTGCATTATTCAGTCTGAATTTGCCTTCTCGTTCATTGTTTTCCGTTTGTCTTTTTGGAGGAGGAGAATTTGATTTGACCAAACCGAACCCAAACCCCGACTGACGTATCCGGCCCATGTAAGGCCATTTTCAGTTGACGTAAGAGTTGAGTTTACCAGCAATGCCAGCCGGTGTTGATAAAACACGTTGTTTATGCTAAGACGTTTTGTTGGTTTAGGGAGAAATAACACGTCTGAATTTTGTTCAGCCTAAACATGAAAGTGAAACCCTGCACGAACGGTTCCAAGATATGGAATTCATTCGCGACAGAGACCAGAGGGATTTTGTGCCAAATGTTACCAAATATTTGTTCGTGTTAAAAAAAACTGTAAGTATGTTAAAGACTAGAAGAACCCCGCTACAAATGTAGCGGTTTGGTTATCCACCCGTCTAAATCTCCCTGCTCTTCATCCTGCCAGCTAACCGCCTTCCCCCTGCCCCTAACCCCCCCCCCACTCCACCCTCCTCCCCCCAAATGCTCAGAATCATCTGAAATGCCGAGAAAAGTGGTTTTTTAGCCATTTTTTAGAAAATGCACATTTTGCATAATTATGCATAATTATGCATAATTATTTTAATTTTCTGCTATTTTTCTGGTCCTCTCTGGAACAATCCCTACCACCTCCAAAAAAAAAATGAGGATCATAAGTGCATTTTTGCAAAAATGCATTTATTTTGCATAATGCCAAAACATTTCTAAGTCCCAGAAAAAAAAAATTTTATAGGTGAAAAAAATCTAAGATGCTCAGAATCATCTGAAATGCCGAGAAAAGTGTTTTTTAGCCATTTTTAGAAAAATGCATATTTATGCATAATTATGCATCATTTTAATTTTCTGGGATTTTCCCCCCTTACTCTCTGAGGACAATACCTACCACCTCCACAAAGAATTAGGGATCATAAGTGCTTTAGTTTTCGGTCCCGCTATCTGCAGTAACACCACACACACACACACACACACATTCCGAAAATCTATGAGTAGATATGGTGAGCGGACTAGCAAATACATGAAAACGAGGCATAAAGAGGGCAGGTGATGAGAGATAAATGATTTAAATCAGCTTCGATAGCTGGCTCTCTTTCGTCCGCCGCCATTTTGTTTTTTTAGAGCCGTCGTCGGATTCTTCCTCTGCGTTGTCTCTCGCTTTACTGGCGGATCGCAAACAGCTTTAATGTGCATACCGCCACCTACTGTACAAGAGTGTGTCCCATGTCATTGTACCCTATTTCTTAGATTCTACCCAGCAACCTTGTATCGCTTAAGAAAGCGAAGAGTGCCTTGCTGGTGATTATAATCCCCTCTCCCTCTTCTTCTGTCCCCAGTATCCCCATCAGATCCCACTCCCGTCCCGCCTCTCGGACTTTACCGTGTAACTTTTCTCTTTCCACCTCGTACATGTTACAACGTAATATTACATGTTCAGCGTTTTCTTTAACATCCACAGCTCTCACACTTATCGCCGTCCCTTCACCCCCAATATAAACAGAGTGCCGTGTGTGACCCTATGTGATCCAATCTTCGTCTTGTTGCGCTCATTTCTCCGGCACGTCACCAACTTTAGTCCCGCCCACAAAAACGCTCATCGTCTCGGTGGTTTGTCCAAGCTGTTGACGAGGGCAACGCCAGACTTCCGAATCATTGGACGACGTTTGAAAAGTGGGCGGGGCAAATGAGTGAGACCGGGACCGAGTGGGGGCGGGACCAAGGTCGCGAACAGCGATTCGGGGACCTGGCGCTTTGTGTTTGGAGAGTTGTATGTCCTTGGTAACGTGGCCAGAAAAGACAACCACGCTCTTTTTGTTTTATAGAGCTAACTGTTATATTGCGTTGAATTGTGATGTTTTTTTTAATTGAAGCACTTTTGGAAGTGATGTTTTTTTTTCTATTTCGAAGCTGCGGAGAGTTCCACACACAGTCCAAAATGACATGCTAGCTATGCTGAGGCTAAATCTTATTCAGCTGTATTGATCAGAGGTGACAGACGGGTATGGTGGCTCAGGGTTTGGCCTAGCACTAACACTCATCGGCTTATAGATCGCCATCCAAATTGTCCAAAGTGTTTTTATGTTTTCTAAGAGCAAAATCTAAAAATTGCTTTTCATCATACTGTCATGAGGATTATCAGCCAAGTTGGCTGTGTGTGTGTGTGTGTGTGTGTGTGTGTGTGTGTGTGTGTGTGTGTGTGTGTGTGTGTGTGTGTGTGTGTGTGTCCATTTGTCCTTGGCAGAGCTTTAAGACTGGTTTGTAAATATTCCAACAACAGAGCCAGGAAGGTGTTCCAATATGAATTAACTCTACAAACCATTACATTGTCTTTGGCCGAAGAAGGTGCGCGTACCTAATTGTGTGTGTGTGTGTGTGTGTGTGTGTGTGTGTGTGTGTGTGTGTGTGTGTGTGTGTGTGTGTGTGTGTGTGTGTGTGTGTGTTTGCCCTGTCTGGTTGAGTCACGGCATTATTTACATGTGAGACGGATGTGTTTATGTCCTTTGTAAGCGTGCCAGTCTTCACTGGTTACTGTTTGCCGTTCGTGTCTAATGGACATTTATGGGAAAACAAGTTGCAGTGGTTCGGTAGCAAAGTGCCAGATTAGGAGAGGAAAAAAAGCTGTGTCTGCTGTATTGGTTGGTGTGGGAGGCTTGAGAAACAGTGAAGGTCACATCATTGATAAATTCTCATTGTTCGGTTGATTTTCGTATCTAACAAGTGGTGTCAGCATGACAAACTGCATTCCTTAAAGTTGTACAAACACTCTGGGTGGTATCAACAATGTGGTACTATGGCTGTCTTATCTGTTTTATTTCATCACTATGTGATATCTGTCTGTTTCCTCCAGAAAATCTATTATGCTGGAGTCAGGTCATGGTTGTAAGAGAAACCACATTGGTAATTTCATGTTAGTCAAGAACAGAAACTGAGAGTATATCCATTTGTTTCTGAATTACAGTCTTCTGAAACTCCACCATTTGAGTTTGACCTTCCAGGGTACACTACATGGCCGGAAGTATGTGGACACCCGGACATGACACCCATATGTGCTTTTTGAACGTCTCATCCCAAAACCATGGGCATTAATATGGAGTTGGTCCCACCCACCCCCCCCAAAAAAGATGGGCAGTACGGTGGCCCAGTGGTTAGCGCTGTCACCTCACAGCAAGAAGGTCGTGGGTTCGAACCCCAGGGTTGTCCAACCTTGGGGGTCATCCCAGGTCGTCCTCTATGTGGAGTTTGCATGTTCCCCCCGTGTCTGCGGTGGGTTTTCTCCGGGTGCTCCGGTTTCCCCCACCATCAAAAAGACATGCATGATAGGGTTGATACTCCTGTCTGTGCCCCAGACCGAGGCAATGGGAAAGAACTGGAGTCGGTCCCCGGGCGCAGCATGAAGGCTGCAGCCCACTGCTCCTAGCTGCACAAGATCACAGCTAGGATGGGGTAATTTGCAGTAAATGAATTTCCCCAAGGGGCTTAATAAAGGAAACTTAATTTAACTTAGCTGCTATAATAGCCGCCACTCTTCTGGGAAGGCTTTCCAAGGCCTGTCTCACAGTCGGAGGTCCAATTCATCCCAAAGGTGCTGGAGGGGGTTGAGGTCAGGGCTCCGTGCAGGCCAATGAAGTGCCTCCACACCAAACTTACCAAACCATGTCTTTATGGTGCTCACTTTGTGCACCGGGGGGCATTGTTATGCTGAAACAGGAAAAGACCTTCCCAAAGTGTTGCCACAAAGTTGTTAGCACACGGTTCTCTAGAATGTCATTGTATGCTGCAGCATTAATATTTCCCTTCACTGGAACTAAGGGGCCTCGCCCAAAACCGTGACAAATAGCCCAGTGCATTCAGGCAGGTAGCATTCTCTCCTCATCCACCAAACCCAGATTGGTCTGTCAGACTGCCAGGTAGTTAAGCGTGATTCATCACTCCAGAGAACGTGTTTCCACTGCTCCAGAGTCCGAAAAGCGATGTGCTTCACATCGCTCCAGCCAACGCTTGGCGTTGGGCATGGTGATCTTTGGCTTGTGTGCGGCTGCTCAGCCATGGAAACCCCATCATGACACGATGTCTTAAAAATAGAAACATTAACATTTTGACCCCAGTTTGATGTAAAATAGTTTTTAAATTTTTGGTGAATTAATGGTAAATTTAAAAGAAAAGATTTTCGTTTTAGCCGATAGTTCTTCCGTAAGTTTTCAACCGCACAAATGTCGCCGAACGCAAACAACAACGCTCCCAGCAGCAGGAGTAATCCGATCGAAGAATCTCACCTTGAAGGACAGCGAGAGAGACAGACGGACAGAGAGACAGGGAATAAGTGGTCGATAAAAAAAAAAAGCAGGAGAGAAGAGGGTGAGGGATGGAGAGAGGAGTATCATTACAGAGGGGATAGAGTGAAGGAGAAAGAGGAGGTGGAGCAAAGACACAAGAGAGGAGAGCAGAGGATCATGTTCTTCTGAGCCGTGCATTTGTTGTGCTGTGTTTCAGTCCTCCTCGCTCGCCCACGGTGCCCTGTGTACACACTTTTAATCAAAGCTCTAGTCAGCACTTTACTTATTTACTTGTTGTCACAGGGAAAGTGCACAAAAACGAACTTTAATCTGAAAATAAAGACAAAGTGTTTTTACCCAAATTTAGCTAATAGCAGATTTCCGTCTGCAGGGATGACAGTAAACACGTGGTATAAGCGCCTCTGACGTCATGTCGGCTCAGCACTTCCTCCCTCTCTCTCTCTCGCTCTCTCTCTCTATCGTTCTCTTTGCATTCCTGGTGAATTTGTAACCAACTTTAGTCCCGCCCACAAAAACACTGATTGGCTCGGTTGTTTATGCAACCGGGAGCAAGCTGTTGACTCATTCCCTCTCTGTCTTTCTCTTTTGCACTCCTGTTGAATTCGTAACACGTGTTCCGCTTTGGGAATTTTCCCCTTAAATGTCATTTCTGCCATCACAAGAGCAAGAACTCTCCCTCTACTTCCCCCTCATGGGTGTCGCAGGTCATCAGGTTCCCTGTCATGACTCGCTTCTATTGCAACAGACCTGCGATCTGAATGTATGTCCCAGCAAACGTCTTAGCAATGTAGAAGTTCTCCTTTGGTGAGCTCAAAAGGCCGCTTTCTCCTTTCAGTCTTGGTAATTTCTTTTTTTGGGGGGGGGGGGGGGTCGTCCCCCTTTTTCTCCCCAATTGTATCCAGACAATTATCCCGCTCCTCCGAGCCGTCCTGGTTGTTTCTCCACCCCCTCTGCCGATCTGGGGAGGGCTGCAGACCACCACATGCCTCCTGCAATACATGTGGAGTTGCCAGCCGCTTTTCACCTGACAGTGAGGAGTTTTCACCAGGGGGACGTAGCGCATGGGAGGCTAACACTATTCCCCCCCAGTTCCTCCCCTCTCCCCGAACAGGCGCCCCCGACCCGACCAGAGGAGGTGTTAGTGCAGCGACCAGGACACCTCCCTCGTCCTGGTAATTTCCCCTTTGTTCGCATTCATCATGTTTCAGTCGTTGTTGAAGTCGGCCACCAGACAAACGGATTCAGCGCGGGTTGAGTCGGGAGGTCTCCGAGTA
>NC_079224.1:42739291-42746791 GCF_029633865.1 Lampris incognitus | reverse complement strand
GACGGACGGACGGACGGACGGACGGACGGACGGACGGACGGACGGACGGACGGCTGGATGGATGGATGGATGGACGGATGGATGGATGGATGGACGGACGGACGGACGGACGGACGGATGGCTGGACGGATGGATGGATGGATGGATGGATGGATGGATGGACGGACGGACGGACGGCTGGCTGGATGGACGGACGGACGGACGGACGGACGGACGGACGGACGGCTGGACGGATGGATGGATGGATGGATGGATGGATGGACGGACGGACGGACGGCTGGCTGGATGGACGGACGGACGGACGGACGGACGGACGGACGGACGGATGGCTGGACGGATGGACGGATGGACGGACGGACGGACGGACGGACGGACGGACGGACGGACGGATGGACGGATGGATGGCTGGATGGATGGATGGACGGACGGATGGACAGACGGACGGATGGATGGATGGATGGACGGATGGACGGATGGACGGACGGATGGATGGACGGACGGATGGACGGACAGACGGATGGCTGGATGGATGGATGGATGGACGGATGGACGGACGGACGGACGGACGGACGGATGGACGGATGGATGGATGGATGGATGGATGGACGGATGGATGGATGGATGGATGGACGGATGGATGGATGGATGGATGGACGGATGGACGGATGGATGGATGGATGGATGGACGGATGGATGGATGGACGGATGGATGGATGGATGGATGGACGGATGGACGGATGGATGGATGGATGGATGGACGGATGGAAACAGTTCCATGTAGTGAACCTCAGCTGGACTCTTACACGTGGTATTTCTAGTACGTAGCCTGTACGTAAGCAGATATTGTGTGATCTATCCGATGTGCAGAAGTCTCCGTGACGTCATGGTAACGTCTTCCATGTCTCTCGGCTCTGCCGCCGTGTCTTCCGTAAGCATGCGTGTGCTCGTGCACGCGTGTGCAGACATGTACATGTGTGCACACGTTCATGTTTGGCTGCAGTCGTCTCAGCGGTTGTGCAGGTTGTGCATGTGTGCGTATGCCTGCCGGCATGGCGTCCTCCCTGGTGCGAGTGTGTGTTACGAAGGAGGACTCTTCTCTCCCGCGAGTGTCACCTTGAGCGGGCCGGTTCACCTCCAGCAGCAGGTGGGGAGCACGTCCAACACTGATGAGAACGGCGGCGGTGATGATGTGTTTCCCGAAACAGAAACAATGGGGGAGCGACGCCCCGATACGAGGCTGATGGATATCCACGTCGGCACGCCGCGGCCTTCCTCCAAGGTGACGGGAAAGTCAGTCCGGAAAACACGGAAGGGACTGGAAAGCTACCTCCCCCGCCGGAAAAGGAGTGGGGGGTTTTTTTGTTGTTGTTGGTTTGTCGTTCTTTTTACAAGTAGGGGGAGTCGGCCTTCACTCTGCCAGCAGGAGGACGGGGGCCTCCGTTGTTTGTTTGGGAAATCTGGGAAATCTGGTGGTTAAATCCTCCTTTCTTCACACGTGCCGTGTTTTTTTTTTTGTTGTCCTTCCTCTCAGTTTCTATCTGTTTCTCTGATTCTTCCTCTATATCTCCGTGCCTTAGTTCATCCCTCTCTCACAGACCACCAAAGGGTTGTCGTCGTCTCAGGGATTTGGGATTACTTGTGGTTCCCTCATTTTTTTTTTTTTGGTTAAGGAGAAAACAAATAGGATTTCCTTGGTTCCCATTTAACAGTTCTTTTGTGCTTGAAACATGTGAAAGTGAGACATTAGAAATACCGAAGGGTGGAGGCGTCTGGGTGGCGTGGCGGTCTATTCCGTTACCTACCAACACAGGAATCGCCGGTTCGAATCCCCGTGTTACCTCCGCCCTGCATACACAATTGGCCGTGTCTGCGGGTGGGAAGCCGGATGTGGGTGTGTGTCCTGGTCGGTGCACTAGCGCCTCCTCTGGTCCATCGGGGGGAGGGGGAACTGGGGAGAATAGTGTGATCCTCCCACGTGGTACGTCCCCCTGGCGAAACTCCTCACTGTCAGGTGAAAAGAAGCGGCTGTATGGGAGGAGGCAGGTGGTAGTCTGCAGCCCTCCCCGGATCGGCAGAGGGGGCGGAGCAGCGATCGGGACGGCTCGGAAGAGTGGGGTAATTGGCCGGATACGAGAAAAAGGGGGACCCCCCCCCAAAAAAAGAAATACCATAGGGTGAATTCCTTCCATCTAGTTATATGCAAACAAAGTAAGTCGGACCTTTGTTGGACCACCTAGAACCACAGCTGTCTGCTAGGACGTGCAGGGCAGCTGACTTGTGTCAGATGCTGAAATGCTAAGCTAGCTAATGCTATCGATTTGTTTTTTTCATACATTCATACATTATTTTTTTTTCCGCTGCAGTTTAAAAGCAAGCACAGGTTGGTATTTTACCTTTTTATTGGGCAGTGCAGTGGAGAGGTAGACAGGAAATGAGAGCGGGAGGTATGACATGCAAAGGTCACCGGCTGGGATTGGACCCGGGGCCGTTGCGCCGTGTGGCCATGTGGTATGTGTACTGTAACTGTATGCACGGTAACCACTCGGCTTACAGAGGCGCCCACACCAGCACAAATTAACAAGCACAAACAGATTCATAAGCCCGTAGTAAATCCAAAGGCCTTAATCAAAATATTCGGTTTTGGCGTCGGATGTAGTCGAGGCAATCGTCTTGCACCCTTATTAATCTTCCCATTAGTCTGAGAAGGCAGTGGGACCGGAAATCCCTTATTTGGGTGGAAAATCTACGTCGCGCTTTGGTGGTCTTCTCTCTCTCTCTCTCTCTCTCTCTCTCTCTCTCTCTCTCTCTCTCTCTCTCTCTCTCTCTCCATTCTGCCTGAGCACTCATAGTCGATATTCGCCCGATTCCACAGGAATTCTGTCCGCAAGGGTTTGCATTTATTTCCTGGCAGCGTCTGGTTGGTGTACAGATGGTCAGCTGGGACGGCGGCGGGGGTCACGAAGTTTAAAGGCCCTGTGCATGTGAACTGTGTGTGCATGTTTGCACAGTGCACGGCGGGTGTGTGTTAATTTTCCAGGTGGAAAGGCGGAGGAGGGCATCACAAAGTTGACATACTGTCAGGTACAGGAGTATTTGGACAGCGACACAGTTCTCATCGTTTGGGCTCTGTACGCCGTTACAGTGGATTTGAAATGAAACAAGATGTTCTTCAAGTGTAGACATAGTTCAAGTGTATGAACTATGAACCGTGGAGGAATTACAACCACATTTATGCAAAGCTCCCTAATGTCAGGGGCTCAAAAGTAATGGGCAGACTAATGCGGTCGTAGATTAAATTGTCGTCTTTCATACTTGGTTGCAAATCATTTGCAGTCAGTTATTGTGTGTGTGTAAGTGTGGAACCCATAGACATCACGTGACACCGGGTTTCTTCCCCGGTGATGCTTTGCCAGGCCTTTGCTGCAGCCCCGTCTTCAGTTCCTGCTTGTTCTCCGGGCGTTTTGCCCTCCAGTTTTGCATTCGGCAAGAGAAATGCGTGCTCCACTGGAGACACATTAGGGGAACGAGTTGGCCATTGCAGAACTTTCCACTTCTTAGCCTTAAAAAGTCTTTGGTTGCTTTCAGAGTGTGCTTCGGGTCATTGTCCATCTGCACTGTGAAGCGCCGTCCAATGAGTTTTGAAGTATTTGGCTGAATTCACCGCTTCCCGTGTGGGAAGGTGGCGGCGCGAACTCACGTTTGTGGCGGCCTCACCCAGTACTGACCATGAGGTGTCTTTGTCCACGTCTGCCTCTTCGTTTGACGGCTGGGAGAGCTGGCGCTGGATCGGCTGGGAGAGCCTGGTCTGCTGCGTCCTGTGGGCCCAGGGACCACGGCCCTGCCTGGAGCTGTGCCCGAAGAGGGCGTGGAAGCGGGGCAGGCTAAGCTAACTGCTAGCCCGTGCAGACCGGCAGTTGCGATAACAGCAAGGGCGGTCTGGCGGCGGCCTCGCCTGGCGTTGACTGTGTTTTAGTGTCGTCGTGTGGAGTGTGGGGAGGTGTGTCGAAGGTGTCTGGCTGGGAGAGCTGGCGCTGGATCTGGTGGGCCCAGGGACCACGGCATTGCCTGAAGCTGTGCCCGAAGACGAAACATCGGAGGGCGGTCTGACAGGACGCGGAAGTGGGGCAGGCTAAGCTAACTGCTAGCCCATGCAGACCGGCAGTTCCGACAGTCGTCCTGGCCGGCGGTCGTTCTCCTGGACAGTGATTTTTTTTTTGGATATGTTGTTGGATAAGGAAGTTTTTGGATGTGTTTTTGTGTTTGTGTTGCACCGCGGCGGGCTGGGGGGAAACTATATTTCGTTGCATTTTATATACTCAGGTGCATGAAATGAAACGACAAATAAATTGTTCCTGAATCTGAGCAGATAACACAGCCCTGCACCCTTCCGGATCCACCCTGCCGCTTTTATCAGCGGTCACGTGATCAGTAAACACAAGGGAACCAGTGCCGGTGGCGGCCGTACATGCCCACGTCACAACGCCACCTCCGCCATGCGTCACAGATGAGGTGGTGTGCTTCCTCTTCTCCGTGCTCTTCTCTTCCCGTCGTTCTGGCACAAGGTGATCTTTGTCTCGTCTGTCCATAGGACGTTGTTCCGGAGCCGTACGTGCTTTTTGAAATGCTTTTTGGCCAGCTCTTATCTGGTCTTCCTGTTTTTTGAGGCTTAGCTGTGGTTTTGCGTCTTGTGGTGAAGCCCCCTGTGTTTACTCTGGGGAGGTCTTCTCTTCATCGCCGACTTTCACACGGATAATGTCTACATCCTGTTGCGAAAGGTTTTCCTCCTGGGCCTTTTGGCGTCCCTTCTTTTTAAGAATGTACCAAATGGTTGATTTGGCCACAGCGCGTGTTTTCGCTATCTCTCTGGCGGGTTCCTTTGGATTTTCCAGCCCATAATGGCGGCCCGCTTCGCTGGCGGGGGCAGCAGCTCTTTGGGCTCCATGTTGAGAGTGAACAGCGGCGGGGCTCCAAATGCAAACGCTACACTCGAAATCAGCTCCAAACCTTTTATCTGCTTACTTGTAAGTGACATAATGAGTCGGTAACACGCACCTGGTGGCCTTGGAGCCGCCGAGCAGCCAGCTGCCCAATTTCCATCTGTTGAAAAGGGGGTAACCACGTATGAAAAGTGCTGTAATTCCTACACCGCTCGCCCAATTTGGATGTAAATACCGTTATTATCCCAGCTGCCCATCCGGCTCTCAGGGGGGATGCTGGAGCCTATCCCAGCAGTCGTTGGTCGGCAGGCGGGGAGACACCCTGGACAGGCTGCCAGGCCACCACACACACAGGGCCGACGCACACACACACACACACACACACACACACACACACACACACACACACACACACACGCACACACACACACACGCACACACACACACACACATTCACGCCGAGGGACAAGTCAGTACAGCCGAGTCACCTGACCTCCATGTCTTTGGACTGTGGGAGGAAACCGGAGCCCCCACAGGAAACCCACGCAGACACGGGGAGAACATGCAAACTCCACAAAGAGGACGACCCGGGACGACCCCCAGGGTTGGACTACCCCGGGGCCAAAGGTGAAAGTCTGCACTTTGAGCTGGGGCGGCATCATTAATCGTATTAAAAACGCGATCTCGATTCATACCTCTATGCGATCCCATTTCTGTTTTCTTTTTTTTGGGAGTGGGATTCCCCCCCCTCCCTTTTCTCCCTAATCGTACCCAGCCAATTACCCCAACTCTTCCAAGCTGTTCCGGTCGCTGCTCCACCCCCTCCGCTGATCCGGGGAGGGCTGCAGACTACCACATGCCTCCTCTGATGCATGTGGAGTCACCAGCCGCTTCTTTTCACCTGACAGTGAGGAGTTTCACCAGGGGGACGTTGCACGTTGGAGGATCACGCTATCCCCCCCCCCCCCCAAAGAGGCGCCCCGACCGACCAGGCGCTAGTGCGGCGACCAGGACACATACCTGCATCCGGCTTCCCATCCACAGACATGGCCAATCGTGTCTGTAGGGACGCCCGACCAAGCCGGAGGTGACACGGGGATTCGAACCGGTGATCCCCGTGTTGGTAAGCAGCGGAATAGACCGCCACGCCACCCGGACGCCCAGCAACCTCGTTTCTAAATGACAACGATTCTGCCGCATGTTCATCAGGGACATCAGCTGCATCAAAACAAGCACTCCCACTTCCTCCATCAGCAAATGACAACGCGGTGTTGCACCACATGGTGCAGGGCACTTGGTGCAGGGCATGTGGTGCAGGGCATGTGGTGCAGGGCACTTGGTGCAGGGCATGTGGTGCAGGGCATGTGGTGCAGGGCATGTGGTGCAGGGCATGTGGTGCAGGGCACTTGATGCAGGGCACGTGGTGCAGGGCACTTGATGCAGGGCACGTGGTGCAGGGCACGTGGTGCAGGGCACTTGATGCAGGGCATGTGGTGCAGGGCACTTGATGCAGGGCATGTGGTGCAGGGCACTTGGTGCAGGGCACGTGGAGTAGGGCACATGGTGCAGGGCACTTGGTGCAGGGCATGTGGAGTAGGGCATGTGGTGCAGGGCACTTGGTGCAGGGCACTTGGTGCAGGGCAGCGTGGTGCAGGGCACTTGATGCAGGGCACTTGGTGCAGGGCACTTGGTGCAGGGCATGTGGTGCAGGGCACTTGGTGCAGGGCACTTGGTGCAGGGCACGTGGTGCAGGGCACTTGGTGCAGGGCACGTGGTGCAGGGCACTTGGTGCAGGGCATGAGGTGCAGGGCATGTGGTGCAGTGCACTTGGTGCAGGGCACGTGGTGCAGGGCACGTGGTGCAGGGCACTTGGTGCAGGGCACTTGGTGCAGGGCAGCGTGGTGCAGGGCACTTGGTGCAGGGCACATGGTGCAGGGCACTTGGTGCAGGGCACGTGGTGCAGGGCACTTGGTGCAGGGCATGAGGTGCAGGGCATGTGGTGCAGGGCACTTGGTGCAGGGCACGTGGTGCAGGGCACGAGGTGCAGGGCACGTGGTGCAGGGCACGTGGTGCAGGGCACTTGGTGCAGGGCATGTGGTGCAGGGCACGTGGTGCAGGGCACGTGGTGCAGGGCACGTGGTGCAGGGCACTTGGTGCAGGGCATGTGGTGCAGGGCACGAGGTGCAGGGCACTTGGTGCAGGGCATGTGGTGCAGGGCACTTGGTGCAGGGCACTTGGTGCAGGGCATGAGGTGCAGGGCACTTGGTGCAGGGCATGTGGTGCAGGGCACTTGGTGCAGGGCACTTGGTGCAGGGCAGCGTGATAATTCAATTTCAGCTCCACCACGCTGTGGTAGACAGCTACATTGACAATAACTCCGTCAATATCCACATATAGTATGTATGGAGCTGATGTATGCTCGGCCTCTCCACCCACTGGGCGGTGCAGCGGGTTTAAACAAACCAGACGTGGTCGCCTTCCTGATGCGGGCCAGAACACGTGCAGGTCAGTCACACAGGTCTTAGTGAGGTCTTCAAGCTATCGTCAGGGCAACACGATAAGA
>NC_079224.1:42716791-42736791 GCF_029633865.1 Lampris incognitus | reverse complement strand
CTGAAAAATCTTTCTGAATTCTCCCTGAATTTGCTGACACCTTTTCTCCTCATTACATCTACTGTTTTTTAAAAGATATAAAATGGGGCATCCGGGTAGCATAGCGGTCTATTCCGTTGCCTGCCAACACGGGGCTCGCCAGTTCGAATCCCCCGTGTTACCTCCGGCTTGGTCGGGGGTCCCTACAGACACGATTGGCCGTGTCTGCGGGTGGGAAGCCTTATGTGGGTATGTGTCCTGGTCGCTGCACTAGCGCCTCCTCTGGTCGGTCAGGGCGCCTGTTCAGGGGAGGGAGGGGAAACTGGGGGGGGAGTAGCGTGATCCTCCCACGCGCTACGTCCCCCTGGTGAAACTCCTCGCTGTCAGGTGAAAAGAAGCGGCTGGCGACTCCACATGTATGGGCGGAGGCGTGTGGTAGTCTGCAGCCCTCCCCGGGTCGGCAGAGGGGGCGGAGCAGCAACCGGGATGGCTCAGAAGAGTGGAGTAATTGAGAGGAAATGAAAATGGACTTATTGGCCATGTTAGCTCATTTCCTCGGTCATATTATGCACCTGTTCAACAAATTATAGCAATTTTTTTTTTCTCAAAAAATTCATTTTTGGTGCATCAAAATCTAATTTCTCTCTCTCTCTCCTTCCAGCGGAGCCTCTTCCTCTGATGGACTTGTGTCGGCGCGCGGCCCGCCTGGCGTTGGGACGGGATCGGCTCCAGGAGATCGAGAGCCTTCCTCTGCCTCAGTCCCTCAAAAATTACCTCCAGTACCAGTGACTATATCGCAGGGCCCTGAGACCATACCACGTGCAGTACCGACGGTGACCACGGGGGACAAAAACGATCAGACCGCCGTGAAGTAACGAATGGACGGATGGATGATGGAAGAATTGAGGAGGAGGAAGGAGGAGGAAGGAGGCGATAGATGTCAAACGGACATCGGCGAGCGTGATGTCTACGATCCAGCACTACAGCCCATCTCTGGACAGATGGACTGAGTGATTGGTGGCTCCAGGTTTCTAAATGAAGGATGGAACGGTTACTTGATTATTATAATTTGTTTTCTAATTTGATAGTTGTGTTTTTTTTTCGGACTTTGACTAAATTCCTGTTTATGAGCGAGAACGAGAACCCATCTTCCTTAAAGCGAAAGGCGTGCCGAGTGGTGGAACGGGTGATTTGGCGGTAGCGATAGAAGACTACCTCCACCTGCTGGTCGGAATGAGAACTGCATCGAGAAAGCACACTAATTGAATCCCTGAGGCCTTGAGACGTCAGTGACCATATACCGTTGCCGCTGGACATTGTGTTTGCGCCAGGTGACAGGCGTATTTCCGGGCCTCTAAAGCCCTTTCCGTGCAAGGCCAGGATTTAAAAAAAAAAAACAGAACCAAAACATTTCAGCGTCCATGTCATCCAGTTGATTTAAGGTCCAAATCAAACCTCATACTGTATACTGAAAGACATGACCAGTTTTTTTTTGTTTTTTTGTTTTTTGTTTTCTGGTTTACACTGATCGCGAAATGGCTGCAAAATGTATGCAGATTCTCTTGGTTGACAAATCCATGCCAGGCCGTCTTTCTTTTTCATGGATTACGAGACGAATGCTCGACAGACGTGAGCGCAAAACGCCGCTTACTGTCGAAACTTGACTGTTTAGTTGCACTGAGGTCGGTCCCGCACAGTACTAAGAACCGTGTGTGCTGGTGCACGGGCGAGTATTGTGCGTCGGGCTGCAGGGACAGACGTGTAAGGGGTGTTGGGAAGGAGGCGCCACACAGAAATATATGATTTTGTTTGTTTTCCTGCGTTAGCACCGGTACAGCTCGTGCTAACATGGTGCCGGCGGGGCCCGGCTCGGGTGGAGGGGGGGGTGTGGGGCCTCCATTGTTGTGGCGGCGCCCAACCGTGGCTCTGCCGCTACCAAACAGCACCCGTGTGATTTCCGTACGACTGACTTGAAAAAAAACCCACAAGCACGACCCCGGCCAGATGTGGCGTGACTGGACTCGCCGGGATCTGGTCGGTGTTGTCGCTGTAGCGGACGTAGACAGAGTGTTGTAGGACGTAGACGACGACGGCTGCCGCGGTTGCGCGGCGGATGTTGCTTCAGGCTCGGAAAGGGACGTGGACGACCAATGTACAAGCGCACACACACACACACACACACACACACATATGCACACAACATACAGAGGCAAGCACACGCACACTGTAGACCAATCATCTTTTACTTTCTTCTTCAAGGCTTGAGTCACTTTTTTTACTTCTGAGTTTTTAAACGTTATTATTATTATTATTATTATTATTGTGAGTGTGGAATCCACTTTGATTCTGATGATGATGAGGATGAGGATGATGATGATAGACTGATGAAGTTGTTTGGTGTTTATTTATCATGAGTTGGTCCCATGTTTAAACTGATATTCGATGGGTACATTCAGGTGACCGGAGCGACGATAAGACGACGATGGGAGATAGAAATCGTTTATTTTTATTTCTTTTTTTTTTTAAACCCAATGCTGCTTTTATTAATATTATTCTTATTATTGTTGTCTCTATTATTAATGGTGTTGCATTAATGTCCTATCTCCATTTGTTGGACAGACGAGTGAGTCATTCAGAGGAGTCGTTGTAGAATGTACGAACAGACAGGATGTGAAATGTGAATAAAAGCCCAGTGAATTCACAATGCTGTCAGAGTGGTCACCCCCCCTCCCCTCCCCCCCCGTCTCTCTCTCTCCCTCTTCTCTCCCTCTCTTCTCTCTCTCGCTTCGTCTTCCAATTTCCCCTCGGGGATAAATAAAGTATTCTGATCCTGATTCATCTCTCTCCTCATCTCCCTCTCTTCGTCTCTCTTCTCTCGCTTCATCTCCCTCTCTTTCTCCTCATCTCCCTCTCGTTGTCTCTCTCTCTCCTCATCTCCATCTCTTTCTCCTCATCTCCCTCTCGTCTCTCTCTCTCTCCTCATCTCCATCTCTTTCTCCTCATCTCCCTCTCGTCTCTCTCTCTCTCTCTCCTCATCTCCATCTCTCTCTCCTCATCTCCCTCTCATTGTCTCTCTCTCTCTCTTCATCTCCATCTCTTTCTCCTCATCTCCCTCTCATTGTCTCTCTTTCCCTCTCTTCGTCTCCCTCTCTTCGTCTCTCTCTTTCTCTTCATCTCGCTCTCAGTCTCTTTTCATCTCCATCTTTCTCTCTTCGTCTCTCTTCATCTCTCCATCTTTCTCTTCATCTCGCTCTCCGTCTCTTTTCATCTCCATCTCTTTCTCTCTCCATCTCCCTCTCTTCGTTTTCCCCGCGGGGATAAATAAAGTATTCTGATTCTGATTCATCTCCCTCCTCATCTCCTCATCTCCCTCTCATTGTCTCTCTCTCTTCATCTCCCTCTCATTGTCTCTCTCTCTTCATCTCCCTCTCATTGTCTCTCTCTCTCGCTTCATCTCCATCTCTTTCTCTTCATCTCGCTCTCCGTCTCTTTTCATCTCCATCTCTTTCTCCATCTTTCTCTCTTCGTCTCTCTTCTCTTCAAATTCAAGTTTGCTTTTATTAGCATGACAAATATACATTTGTATTGCGAAGCATTTTCACATAAAGGACGACGAGAGTGCACGAATACACAACATGTAGTCATCAACACATGCAATACAACAACTTACACAGCTACCTAGCTGTGTAAGTTGTTTTATGTCTTCATCTCGCCCTCCCTCTTCATCTCTCTCTTCATCTCTCTCTCTCTTCATCGCTCTCTCCATTTCTTCATCTCGCCCTCTCGCTTCATCTTGCTCTTCTCTCCATCTCTCTCTCTCTCTCTTCATCCCTCTCCATTTCTCTCTTCATCTCTTCATCGCTCTCTCTCTTCATCCCTCTCCATTTCTCTCTTCATCTCTTCATCGCTCTCTCTCTTCACCTCTGTCTCTCTCTCTGTCTCTCTCTTCATCCCTCTCCATTTCTCTCTTCATCTCTTCATCGCTCTCTCTCTTCACCTCTGTCTCTCTCTCTGTCTCTCTCTTCATCCCTCTCCATTTCTCTCTTCATCTCTTCATCGCTCTCTCTCTTCACCTCTGTCTCTCTCTCTGTCTCTCTCTTCATCCCTCTCCATTTCTCTCCATCTCTTCATCGCTCTCTCTCTTCACCTCTGTCTCTCTCTCTGTCCCTCTCTTCGTCTCTCTCTGGCCTTCGGATTGTTCTGACGCAAAGCTAAAGTAGAGGCTCTTGCAGCCTCAGGTTCTTTGCCTAGTGTGTGGTGGGAAGATGGGTTATGTGTTACTGTGTCATGACAGACCGGCTCAGGCAGCCTGCCGGTCCTCTTTCCTTCAGTCTCTAACTGGAAACTGGAACTGCACCTTTGGGTGTTCAACACCGAACGTGCAGTGACCACGTTTAATTGTACGAGACTTGGTTTAAGTTGTAATTTAACTCGGCCCATCAAGACTCTGCACATATTTAACAGTGTGATCTATTGCTGTAGTCCCCAGGACTGGAGCGGCGGTGGTAACGGCTGCATATCTGCCTCCTGTGTGCAGACGGCATCCTCAGGCAGGCACATCTCTGGATCAGCTGCCTTCAGGACAACCTGGAACTAGAACAATATCCCCGACCCGGGGAAACCGAAGGGTCGCTGAGATCAGAATAACGGGCCGGGACTCCGGTTTATCTGACCTGAGAGCTGGTGGCGCTGAAACCCATGAAGAAGTGGAGCAAATCTCTGCTTATGTGTGCAAGATAAAGATCCTACTTAGAAAGCCATGATGTTATCTACCTCTATCTATCTATCTATCTATCTATCTATCTATCTATCTATCTATCTATCTATCTATCTATCATCTGTCTGTCTGTCTGTCTGTCTGTCTGTCTGACATTCAGCTCATCAGACGTGTAGAGGCGGAGAGTCACTCGGGAGACTCTGACAGACGCTGGACTTGAGCAAACCCTCCATTTGCATGTTGGACCGTGTTTGAAGGGGCGTTTAATCCTCTAAGGGAGGCCGTAGGGCGCAGAAAATTGGACCATAAAGCATTTGGCTAAGCTCTCTATTTCTAAGCGTGCAGTTTCCGCCTCACACA
Source organism: Lampris incognitus (assembly GCF_029633865.1). Lineage (NCBI taxonomy): Eukaryota > Metazoa > Chordata > Actinopteri > Lampriformes > Lampridae > Lampris > Lampris incognitus. Next base: position 42,731,735 of record NC_079224.1, on the reverse strand, counting down.
TGGAGTAACTAATGCACTGCCCATCTCCTGCAAAGCTGTAAATACAGCTCACAAACCACTGGTTAGACAGCCAAACACACTATATATATATATATATATATATATATATATATATATATATATATATATATATATATATACTAGAAGAACCCCGCTACAATGTAGCGGTTTGGTTATCCACCCGTCTAAATCTCCCTCCTCTTCATCCTGCCAGCTAACCGCCTTCCCCCTGCCCCTAACCCCCCCCCCCACTCCAACCCCCCCCCCAATGCTCAGAATCATCTGAAATGCAGAGAAAAGTGGTTTTTAGCCATTTTTAGAAAAAGCATATTTTGCATAATTATTATAATTATTTTAATGTTCTGCTATTTTTCTGGTCCTCTCTGGAACAATACCTACCACCGCCAAAAAAAATGAGGATCATAAGTGCATTTTTGCAAAAATGCATATATTTTGCATAATGCCAAAACATTTCTAAGTCCCAGAAATTTTTTTTTATATAGGTGAAAAAAAAATCAAAGATGCTCAGAATCATCTGAAATGCCGAGAAAAGTGGTTTTTAGCCATTTTTAGAAAAATTCATATTTATGCATATTTATGCATAATTATGCATAATTATGCATAATTTTAATTTTCTGGGATTTTTCCCCTTACTCTCTGAGACAATACCTACCACCTCCACAAAGAATTAGGATCATAAGTGCTTTAGTTTTCGGTCCCGCTATCTACACTAACTAACACATTACGAAAATATATGAGTAGATACACACACACACATACACACACACACACACACACACACATACACACACACACATATTATATGTACTTTATTAATCCCCGTGGGTAAATTCATCCTCTGCATTTGACCCATCCTGGTTGTGTAGCTCGGAGCAGTGGGCAGCCGGCGTGCAGCACCCGGGGACCCCCTGCAGTTATTTCTTCCCATCGCCTCGGTCAGGGGCGCAGACGGACAGGAGCATACTGATGCACTTGATCCAGGGCTAAAGCGAAGACGGGGGGAGGGGGGGGCATCAACGTGAACAAATGTGGCACTTGGCACATCAGGAACCTGAGCGTCGACAGTGTTGAGAGTTGTTGGGTCTTAATACAGCGTCACACCGCCGGTACGCCGCAGACCTGGAAATGGATCCAGCGGTTAGATCAGGCCGTTTTGGAGACGGGGACAACCAAGTGACACGTCTGCCCTCTCTCCAACCTGCTGATAGACACCTCCCTGTCGAGTCAAGTCCATTTTATTTGTATAGCCCAATACTGCTGTCAGACATTAGCCCCCCCCCCTGCCCCGAAACTGTACATTTTGCCACCAGCAGAGTTGATAACAGCTATGCTTTACCCAGCAAGAAACTGGCACCCCTGCCTCCTGCAGAAGTTCCCAGAGGCCTCTGCTATTGCGGGCTGTGTTAAGTGGGAGGCGGGAGGTGGAGTACAGGGGACACATTTGTGGACTGGTGCAAGCTGGACCACCTGCAGCTGAACGCCAGCATGCATGTACTTTTTACTTATTTTTCTACCTGCGCACCTTGTGGCACTCGGACAACAGCGACTTGATACTGCAGCCGAGATCCTGAAATGTTATGTGTCGTGTCAGTCACGCCCCGCTGTGCAAAACCTCTCCATCCGCTCAATGCTCCACCACCGGTGCATCGATGGCGTTTCCCAATAAAACACATGCAGGGAAAAATATAAATAAAATATAAAATTGACACATCTACCAGTAGGGTACCCTGAGGTTTCTCCCTGTTAAAGGTGTTTTTTAGGGAGTTGTTCCCTATCCGATGCGAGGGTCTAAGGACAGGATTTTGTGTTGCTGTAAAGCCCCCTGAGGCAAATGTGTAACTTGTGATATTGGGCTACACAAATAACGGCGACCTGACTTGATGAGTAGTTCGGTGGTACTATAGGCACCAGAGAAAACAGCTTGCCTCTGTGCATGTTAATGAGGATGAGGTGCAGACGCGGAGGGCGCTCTGTGAAATACAAAGAAAACTAACACGCTGTGGCGTCTACATAGGACAGCTCTGAGGAATCGAACACGCCGACCAATCAGCACGAAGACGCCGCGGGAATTTCCTGCAGTCCGCTGAGGAAAATACTGGAAAAGGCAAAGTGCGTCCTAAATTAGATAGTGTAGAGCCGAAGGAACGGAGAAGACCGTAGGTTCACACTTTAGCCGTGTAGGCAGCTTTCTTTAATCAACGATAAATCAGAGAGACAACAAAACCCCAGCTCGGCTGAGCGGAGGCGGCAAGAATAACCAGAAAACTGGCTGAACAACCGTAACTTAACCCTGCGTTAACCTGCCAGGGCAACCCTGACTCAACCCTTAGTTCCTGGGGGGGAATTCTGTCCCCAATACGTGTCCACCACAATGGGCTTGAAATGCAACTGCTGGCTTGTTTAAATGTGCACACGTATTTCCTTGTGTAGCTTTACACAGCCCTATCAGTTAAGCCGCACTCCGAGGTCTCTTCCTGTTTCCTCAGTCCGGGATCCCGGGTCAGCGAAGGCTGCGACGTGTCTGGCAATCCAGAGAAAACACAAAACACCATTATACGTGTAATCGAACGGTCGGTTCTGCAGCCGGAGAACAAGGCCCCCTGTTGAACCTGCAGCCGGAGAACAAGGCCAGCAAATTACTTCTAGCGGTTCTGTAGGCCTCATCTCCAAAACCATCAGGGGGAGGAGAACAAGGCCCCCTGTTGAACCTGCAGCCGGAGAACAAGGCCAGCAAATTACTTCTAGCGGTTCTGTAGGCCTCATCTCCAAAACCATCAGGGGGAGGAGAACAAGGCCCCCTGTTGAACCTGCAGCCGGAGAACAAGGCCAGCAAATTACTTCTAGTGGTTCTGTAGGCCTCATCTCCAAAACCATCAGGGGGAGGAGAACAAGGCCCCCTGTTGAACCTGCAGCCGGAGAACAAGGCCAGCAAATTACTTCTAGTGGTTCTGTAGGCCTCATCCCCAAAACCATCAGGGGGAAGAGAGTCGAGGTAGAGCATCTGTCTCTCGGCGACCGGCATAACCTGCCATGGGTATTTTGTCAGTCTCTGCGGAAACACAAGGCAGCTCGGCGTGTATATGTACGGGTCGCAACGGAAAGAACTTACCGGCCAACGAAGCGGTGGGCTCGCGTTTCTGTCTTTGCAGGCGGGCACGACGTGCAGGTCCACAACGTCAGCATCCTTTCCCTTATGGCAAGCGCATCACAAATGATTCAACGTACTATATGCGTCATCACATGTACATTAGAAAGGAGATGGTAATGTCTAGTAGCATAAACTACATGGCTTCGTCCACCGTCTTGAGGCAAGCGTTTCCAATCGGGAGCGAATCGTAGAAAAGCAGTAAAACCAAGACGCTCAACACGCTCACGCTAGAGTCCACGCACGGGCTCAGACCCGGGCTCCCAGACTCTTCTGGTGTGAGGCAGATTGGGCCTTGCCTCACAACCAGCCCTCCTGATGGCCGCTTTTTGTCCAACACGTGCCTCAACTAGATGTAAAGAATATTTGACATGACTGGATAATGGGAAAAAGATCAAATATGCAAAGGTGTCACTGGATGGAAAAATGCTTACTAGATCATCCTGAAGAGGGCCCGGGTCTTTCTCCCACATACTATATATATATATATATATATATATATATATATATATATATATATATATATATATATATATATATATATATATATATATATATATATATATATATATTTATGCACACACACACACACACACACACACACACACACACACACACACACACACACACACACACACACACATATATATATATCCATTATCCAAACTGCTTATCCTGCTCTCAGGGTTGCGGGGATGCTGGAGCCTATCCCAGCAGTCATTGGGCAGCAGGCGGGAAGACACCCTGGACAGGCTGCCAGGCCATGTACATATATATCCAGGGTGATATACATACATATGTGTGTGTGTGTGTGTGTGTGTATACTATATAGTATGAATATGTGTGTATTTTATATAGTATGTATATGTGTGTATTGTGTATTTTTGGTATTTGGGATTGTGATGCGCCTGCAGCCACCAGGTGGTGGCCAGAGTCCAATGGCATGGAGAACCAAGACGATTGGGGACCACCCTCTGTTGCAGCCTTCATCCCCTTCCCTGGCGTTGTGACCAGGAGACATCTTCCACCAGCTCCACCGTTGAGGTCTTTGTTGGATCACGCTTGGTCTGGACCCCCCCCCCCCTTGAACCATCCACCATAGGTGACCCTACCAGGAGCCAAGCTCTGGACGGCGTAGCTCTTGGGATCATTGGTACACACAAGCTTCTCCACCACGACTAGGTGGCGATGCAGCAGGGGGGGGGGGATTAAATGAAAAAAAAAACAATTAATACAGAAGTAAAAACATAACAATACATAGGAAAACTATTGGACAGGCAGACAAAGAACAATCAAGACAAAATAAAAACATGACAACACATCTGTATTAGTGCAATCTGATCTATTTAAAACAGTGGATATACTAAATAGCAATCTGGCCTATATGACAACAACATAATAAGGATGGATTTCATCTATTCAGCAACAATAAATATAAACAGTAAACTGACCTGAAACATCAATAAATAACAATCTGACCTAAACTGTGACAACAGCTATAAAAATCGATCTGGCCTGTTCAATGGCAGGAAATATAAATGACACACAAGTCTACGGTCAGGTTGCACCTGGGCTGGATCCAGCCAGAACCCCAAGCTGCTCCTGACTAAGAAACATGTAGTAACTCTGAATAAAAAGTAAAACAAAAACCCTGACTGAAATCTAAAATATGTGCAAAATATTAAAGCAAGGACATGTATTTGTGATTACAGGTTTGTGCTGATTTTAACCAAAGCTTAAGATGCTTTTTAAACACCGTAAAGCTGGCTGCCTCTCTGACATTAGGGGGGGAGGGAAATCCACTTTCCCACCACTTTTACTGAAAAGGCTGACTGACCAAAAGTAGTCTTCCTAAACTGTGGTACCCAAGCTCCCCTTGAAGATGCTCTGGTCCTGACCCTTACAGTTGTCACTGTCGGGAGAGGCCGGGCATGCTCTCGGAGGGGGTGCAAGTCCATGAATAAGCTTGAACATCAGGCATACATCTGAATAAAACAAAAATTATCAAAATTAAGAAAGTTATATTTTTTTCAGGATATGGCAGTGTTGAAATTCCCTTGGTTTTTTATCCAATATTTTAAAAATCTGTTAATATAGAGAATATCCTGGCTTGAGGGTGGTCACTCCTGCTTGGGACCAAGTGGTTATACAGTACGACAAATGAGGGGAAATCATGGCATGTAGAAAAGACTTGCGGCAGATGAAGACATTTGATGCCTGATGCTCTTAAAATGACTCAAATTGAACTTAACGTTCCTGGTTACCTTACTGACATGTTTTTTTAAAAGACAAGTGCTTGTCCGTTATGATGCCTAAATATTTTATTATATGTGGCACCGTATTAATAACTTCACCGTTTGGTAAAATGTCCGGATCAACTGTATTGTTGGTCCTTGATGTAAAGTCCATGCAGACTGTTTTGCTTACATTGGGAGTTAAGCATGAGTTTGTAAGCCAATCAGACACCTTGCACATGGCAGCTGTTAATTTAGCTGCAACTTGCTCTTTTGATCTTGCATGAGTGAAGATGACCGTATCGCCAGCATACATTTGAATGTTTAGATCTGGACAGGCTTGTGGAAGGTCGTTTATGTATATACTAAATAAAATTGGTCCTAGTATAGACCCTTGAGGGACCCCAGCTGTACAATATGTGTTTGCTGAACACTTGTCACCAATTTTAGTACACTGTTCTCTCTTATTTAAATAGGACTCCATCCAGTCTAATGCATCAACGGGAAAGTTAAATAGAGAAATCTTTGAGAGTAGGACGTCATGATTAACGGTGTCGAAGGCCTTTGTAAAATCCAAAAACACAGCTCCGACCACACCACCATTGTCAAGATAACTTTTAATCTGCTCCACAAAATAGCAGATCGCAGTTTCTGTAGCATGATGCTTACGGAAACCAAATTGCATCGGGTGTAAATTATATGCACCTCCATTTAAGTGGGTGACTAGCTGGTCACACAATCTTCTCAGCAATTTTAGAGGCTATTGGGAGAATACTGATGGGTCTGTAATTTGATGGAGTAGTACTGTCCCCTGACTTAAAGACAGGTGTCACTATTGCAGCCTTCCAGGAAGACGGAAAACGTGATTTTTTTTATTGATAAATTTATCAGATGAGTTAAAGGTTTACAAATAATCGATCTATGGTTCTTAAAGAAATGAGAGTCAAGGTCGAAGACATCCTTGGGCTTGGACCGTTTTAAGCTGTGAAGCACTTTCATAACAGCAGCTTCAGAGACACATCCAATTGTGAATACTGGGAGTTCCTCATTTACTGGTTGAAGAAGTCCGGTCCTTCTCCAAAATTCTTAGCTAGGCACTGTACAGAGTCCACAAAAAACGTATTGTAGTGAATTCGGGGGGCAACCACAGGAACTGCCGCGGCCGAGGCGCGAACCCATATCGCCCGCACCGTAGGAGACGTCGCTAACCAGTAGACTGGTTAACATTGAAGCTTGCGGTGCAGGAGATACGGGTTCGCGTCCCGGCTGTGGCGGTTCCCGGACGCCCCCCCCCCCCCGAATTCACTACATTGGTGTCAGAAGTGGAATGGTGAGACCGTGAGGTCATCGGAAGCGCGTGCGCCCAGAGGCGTGAGGGAGCTGATATGCTGAAGCGCGGGGACGCGCTTCCCGAAGGTGGAGGGTAGTGTAACGTGCATGGATAAGTCGACACGTTGGTACTTTACTAATGAGTCGGACCCTTTAGTCGACTGGTTAACGTTGTCGCTTGCGGAGTGGGAAATAGGGGTTCGCGTCCCGGCTGTGGCGGTTCGCGGACTACCACCCGAATTTACTTCATTCTTAAAGGTTGTTGCTATTTGTTCATTGTCCTCAATCACTTCTGATTTATCCCTTAATATCCAATTTTGAACTAATTCACCTTCCCTCTTTGTGATTTTGTTGATGTTTTACCAGATAACCTTACTATTTCCCTTAGACTCGTTGATTAGTTTGATAAAGAAATCAGCTTTAGCTTGCCTCAGCTCCTTTATTACTTTATTACGCAGTTCCTGAGAAGTTCTTTTATCGTGTGGCAACCTAGATTTGAGATGAGAACAAAACAAGGAAACAGAAATAGTAAATTAAAATGAGATCAAATAGATAAAAATAAAATAAAATAGGACAAAACAATAGTCCAGGGGTTAAATTACATAGAAGAAGAAGAAGAAGAAGAAGAAGAAGAAGTCGCAGACGAAGAAGAAGAAGACGCAGAAGGAGAAGACGCAGAAGAAGGAGAACTCGCAAATACGGAAAAGCAAGCGATAGGCGCCAAATTACAAAGCTAAACGTTACCCAACACTAAATTTGGTTTAATTAAACGTTTGCTATTGATATGTTGTTCAGTATTAATGTTTCAGATGACATCGCTGATCGGTTTACTGTCTCCAGAAGACGCGCGCTATCCGCGGATTACTTTATTGCGTTGCCACCGCTACGTACAGTACTCAGCCAAGCAGACCAGGTGCCGGTGTTACAGAAAAATCTGCGACCGATGAAATTTGTGACCTGAACACGAACCGGGGTCACGTTTGTTTTCATTTCATTCATTCTGAACGAAACTCTGGGACTGTGGCCACCAGATGTCCTCAAACCCACCGAAGCCGAAGAGACTCGGGATAGCCACGGCAGTAAGTTAACTCGCCCGGGGCTAGCTAAACCTCTGCTTGCCTGGTTTACTTCCTCTGCATGGATGTTTTGCTTTACATTCAGATTCATTGAGCATGGGGACGTCAGAAACACGGGACGTCAACATCATTCGCTTCCCCAGTTCCGCCATACAGGTTAACCTGATCTGTCAAGGTAGTCAAGTTTATTTGTGTAGCACAAAATCACAAGCTAGACACAACATCCTCCATCCTTGGACCCTAGACCGGAACGAGGAAAAGCTCCACAGGAAAGGTACATTACTTTATTGAGTATCAGAAGTGTGAAATCATGTAAAATGTGTTATGTATGTGTTACCCTCTCCACCACTTCATCCAACTCACTCCAGAATCCTTCTTTCTCTTCCATCTCGCACCCAACATGCGGCTCACATGTGCTGACAACATTCATCATCACACCTTCAATTTCCAGCCTCATACTCATCACTCTGTCTGACACTCTCAACACACTGTCGACATACCCTTCCTTCAGAATTACCCCTACCCCATTTCTCCTCCCATCCGCACCATGGTAGAAGAGTTTAAACCCACCTCCGATGCTGCTGGCCTTACTCCCCTTCCACCTGGTCTCTTACACACACAGTATGCCTACCTTCCTTCTCCATCATATCAGCCGTCTCTTTCCCTTTACCAGTCATAGTGCCAACATTCAAAGTTCTGACTCTCAACCTCCACACTCCTACCCTTCCTCCTCTCCTGCTGCCTCTGGACACGCCTTCCCCCTCCTTTGCCCAACAGTAGCATAGATTCCACCGGCACCCTGCTGGCCAAGAGTACCGGTGGCGGTCATTGGTAACCCGGCCCTCGACCCATCCGGTATGGAAATCTGATTTACGATCTGCATAGCTGATTTGGCAAAAGTTTTACACCAGATGCCCTTCCTGATGCAACCCCCCCCATCCGGGCTTGGGACTAAGAATGCACTAGCTTGTGCATCCTCAGTGTCTGGGTTGTGTTATTTAGACTACACTGCAAAAAAAAAAGAGAAGAAAAAAAGACAATTTTATCAAGGTATTTTATCTGGTGTCGTAATGGTTATTTCAGATTTTTTTCCATTTGGAAATATCAAATAAATAGATGAACAGGATGACAGATAGTCAGACAGATAGGTATGAAACCTCTGCGCTCATAATGAATAAGTTCTCCGTTAACCACGTCCAACGTCTCCTCTTCATCATTTGCAGTGCTTCTCGCTTACTGAACAATGACCTTTCCTCTCTTCCCTGACACGCAGGTTTTCCCCCCGGAGGTGGACTGACCTTCCCACTGCAGTCAAGCCCGCCGAATGAGTCCCAGCCTGGGTATAAATTATACATCCACCTCCTCCAGTCACACGTAACGCCCCATCCACCCCTCGGTAACTCCACTTCATCTCACTTATTAAAGGAATGATGATTCCTTTTCCTCTCCGTCGGACACGGAGATGTTCTTATTTCACCTCTCCATTCTTAATGTTGCGTATCAGGACACTCGTACTCAGACTTCTGCACTGATTTACATTCTTTCAGAAACTGATACCGGCTGAGATGTGGAATCATCTCGTGAAACTTAAACAGTGATTTAGGGGGTTTTGAATATAATATAAAGGCCCCTTAAGGTGGCATACTGCTGACTCGGCTCTTCAATCTCATATTCAACGTTTATGAACTAATTCTGATGTCCTCACATGCCTCACTGTGATCACTTTTATTTCTTGTTCATTTTTACAATTCACGTTCACCTTGTTTTTTGGTCAGGTTGAAGAGGCGTCGCCCCAGCCAGGGGTCCAGCCAGGGGGTCCTCATCTCCATTTTAGTCTCCAGCATGCTTTTATTTTAAGGCTTTCTTATTCTTTTGCAGCTTTATTAACGTTCTTCATTCAAATCCCATTTCTGGCGTCCGGGTAGCGTAGCGGTCTGTTCCGTTGCCTACCAACACGGGGATCGCTGGTTCAAACCCCCGTGTTACCTCCGGCTTGGTCAGGCGTCCCTACAGACACAATTGGCCGTGTCTGCGGGTGGGAAGCCGGATGTGGGTATGTGTCCTGGTTGCTGCACTAGCGCCTCCTCGGGTCAGTCGGGGTGCCTGTTCGGGGGGAAGGGAAACCGGGGGGGAATAGTGTGATCCTCCCACACCCTGTGTCCCCCTGGTGAAACTCCTCACTGTCAGGTGAAAAGAAGTGGCTGGTGACTCCACATGTATGGGAGGAGGCATGTGGTAGTCTGCAGCCCTCCCCGGATCGGCAGAGGGGGTGGAGCAGCGACCGGGACGGCTCGGGTGAGTGGGGTAACTGGCTAAGTACGACTGGGGAGAAAAGGGGGGGGGGGGATCACATTCCTCTGGACGCACTAAATGTATTTTACATCAGATATGCAGAACGGTGACTGGGAAGCTTTAACAGAACTGTCAGACATGGTAAGACGTTACATGATGGTCATCAGGCTTGCTGTGTAATTATAACTTAACCAAGACAGTAGGTGACTATACGTTCTTTGTGTTGTGCGTTTTAAGGAGACGTGGGGAAAAGCACGTTACTGCTGATCCTGTTGTGTAGTTACGTGCCACGGATTTTAACGTTGTGTATTAATTCAGCTCCCAAACGTCACCTTTAAACCTTCCATCTGCTCGGTCATGCTTTACCAAGCACGCAAACCTATGAAACAACCTCTGTAAATGTCTTATCTTAGAATAACACACACACATGTACACACATGTACACACCGTACGAGGCCCACGCTCACATCCACAGGTTCACATTGTCCCCATCGGAGAAACTGTCGATTACTGACAACATTCGTCTCTTGACTCCAACACTCCCACAGTGGAGGCTCACACAGGTCCTCAGCTAGGTAACGCACACACACACACACACACACACACACACACACACACACACACACACACACGCACACACACACACACACACACACACACACACACACACACACACACACACACACACACACACGCGTGCACGAACCAAATGACAGACTGACAAACAAAATGAGTCGCCTTGAATAACCTTGGATAAAAACATGTGGTAGCAGTCCTGGACATGTAGTAAACAAGAACTGCACTGCCTCATGTTGAATTGGGAGGGGGGGACAGAGGGATAGAGAGTGTGAGACATGGAGAGAGAGAGCGAGAGGGGGGGAGAGAGACAGAGAAGGGGGGAGAGAGACGGGGGGATGAGAGAGGGGGAGAGACAGAGGGGACGAGAGAGGGAGACAGACGGGGAGAGAGACAGAGGGGGAGAGAGACAGAGGGGGAGAGAGACAGAGAGGAGGTGACAGGAGGCAAGAGAGAGATAGAGGTGGGGAGAGAGATGGGGGGGAGAGAGGGGGGAGGGTGAGAGTGGGGGGGGCAGAAGAGAGAGGGGGGGATAGAGATGGTGATGAAACGATAGGTCAGTAATATTGTCTTTAACTTGTTGCTGCTCCCACCAGCTGGTTAATGGATGTCCATGTAAACGGATCAGTAACTTTACCAGACGGGTTGAGTCGTGTTAGGAGCCCTGTGAGGGAAACCTGTTGTTTTTACTTATTCCAGGTTTGGTTGAGTCGTGTTAGGAGCCCTGTGAGGGAAACCTGTTGTTTTTACTTATTCCAGGTTTAGTTGAGTCGTGTTCGGAGCCCTGTGAGGGAAACCTGTTGTTTTTATTTATTCCAGGTTTGGTTGAGTCGTGTTCGGAGCGCTGTGAGGGAAACCTGTTGTTTTTATTTATTCCAGGTTTGGTTGAGTCGTGTTAGGAGCCCTGTGAGGGAAACCTGTTGTTTTTACTTATTCCAGGTTTAGTTGAGTCGTGTTCGGAGCCCTGTGAGGGAAACCCGTTGTTTTTACTTATTCCAGGTTTGGTTGAGTCGTGTTAGGAGCTCTGTGAGGGAAACCTGTTGTTTTTATTTATTCCAGGTTTGGTTGAGTCGTGCTAGGAGCCCTGTGAGGGAAACCCGTTGTTTTTACTTATTCCAGGTTTGGTTGAGTCGTGTTAGGAGCCCTGTGAGGGAAACCTGTTGTTTTTACTTATTCCAGGTTTGGTTGAGTTGTGTTCGGAGCCCTGTGAGGGAAACCCGTTGTTTTTACTTATTCCAAGTTTGGTTGAGTCGTGTTAGGAGCTCTGTGAGGGAAACCTGTTGTTTTTATTTATTCCAGGTTTGGTTGAGTCGTGTTAGGAGCCCTGTGAGGGAAACCCGTTGTTTTTACTTATTCCAGGTTTGGTTGAGTCGTGTTCGGAGCCCTGTGAGGGAAACCTGTTGTTTTTACTTATTCCAGGTTTGGTTGAGTCGTGTTAGGAGCTCTGTGAGGGAAACCCGTTGTTTTTACTTATTCCAGGTTTGGTTGAGTCGTGTTAGGAGCCCTGTGAGTGAAACCTGTTGTTTTTACTTATTCCAGGTTTGGTTGAGTCGTGTTAGGAGCCCTGTGAGTGAAACCTGTTGTTTTTATTTATTCCAGGTTTGGTTGAGTCGTGTTAGGAGCTCTGTGAGGGAAACCCGTTGTTTTTAGTTATTCCAGGTTTGGTTGAGTCGTGTTCGGAGCCCTGTGAGTGAAACCTGTTGTTTTTAGTTATTCCAGGTTTGGTTGAGTCGTGTTCGGAGCCCTGTGAGTGAAACCTGTTGTTTTTATTCATTCCAGGTTTGGTTGAGTCGTGTTAGGAGCCCTGTGAGGGAAACCTGTTGTTTTTATTTATTCCAGGTTTGGTTGAGTCGTGTTCGGAGCCCTGTGAGGGAAACCTGTTGTTTTTATTTATTCCAGGTTTGGTTGAGTCGTGTTAGGAGCCCTGTGAGTGAAACCTGTTGTTTTTACTTATTCCAGGTTTGGTTGAGTTGTGTTAGGAGCTCTGTGAGGGAAACCTGTTGTTTTTACTTATTCCAGGTTTGGTTGAGTCGTGTTAGGAGCGCTGTGAGGGAAACCTGTTGTTTTTATTTATTCCAGGTTTGGTTGAGTCGTGTTAGGAGCCCTGTGAGGGAAACCTGTTGTTTTTATTTATTCCAGGTTTGGTTGAGTCGTGTTAGGAGCCCTGTGAGGGAAACCTGTTGTTTTTATTTATTCCAGGTTTGGTTGAGTCGTGTTAGGAGCTCTGTGAGGGAAACCTGTTGTTTTTACTTATTCCAGGTTTGGTTGAGTCGTGTTAGGAGCGCTGTGAGGGAAACCTGTTGTTTTTACTTATTCCAGGTTTGGTTGAGTCGTGTTAGGAGCCCTGTGAGTGAAACCTGTTGTTTTTATTTATTCCAGGTTTGGTTGAGTTGTGTTCGGAGCCCTGTGAGGGAAACCTGTTGTTTTTACTTATTCCAGGTTTGGATGAGTCGTGTTAGGAGCGCTGTGAGGGAAACCTGTTGTTTTTATTTATTCCAGGTTTGGTTGAGTCGTGTTAGGAGCGCTGTGAGGGAAACCTGTTGTTTTTACTTATTCCAGGTTTGGTTGAGTCGTGCTAGGAGCCCTGTGAGGGAAACCTGTTGTTTTTATTTATTCCAGGTTTGGTTGAGTCATGCTAGGAGCGCTGTGAGGGAAACCTGTTGTTTTTATTTATTCCAGGTTTGGTTGAGTCGTGTTAGGAGCGCTGTGAGGGAAACCTGTTGTTTTTACTTATTCCAGGTTTGGTTGAGTCGTGCTAGGAGCCCTGTGAGGGAAACCTGTTGTTTTTATTTATTCCAGGTTTGGTTGAGTCATGCTAGGAGCCCTGTGAGAGAAACCTGTTGTTTTTATTTATTCCAGGTTTGGTTGAGTCGTGTTAGGAGCGCTGTGAGGGAAACCTGTTGTTTTTATTTATTCCAGGTTTGGTTGAGTTGTGTTAGGAGCCCTGTGAGGGAAACCTGTTGTTTTTATTTATTCCAGGTTTGGTTGAGTCGTGTTAGGAGCCCTGTGAGGGAAACCTGTTGTTTTTACTTATTCCAGGTTTGGTTGAGTCGTGTTAGGAGCCCTGTGAGGGAAACCTGTTGTTTTTACTTATTCCAGGTTTGGTTGAGTCGTGTTAGGAGCCCTGTGAGTGAAACCTGTTGTTTTTATTTATTCCAGGTTTGGTTGAGTCGTGTTAGGAGCCCTGTGAGGGAAACCTGTTGTTTTTATTTATTCCAGGTTTGGTTGAGTCGTTTTAGGAGCCCTGTGAGTGAAACCTGTTGTTTTTACTTATTCCAGGTTTGGTTGAGTCGTGTTAGGAGCTCTGTGAGGGAAACCTGTTGTTTTTATTTATTCCAGGTTTGGTTGAGTCGTGTTAGGAGCTCTGTGAGGGAAACCTGTTGTTTTTATTTATTCCAGGTTTGGTTGAGTCGTGTTCGGAGCTCTGTGAGGGAAACTTGTTGTTTTTACTTATTCCAGGTTTGGTTGAGTCGTGTTAGGAGCCCTGTGAGTGAAACCTGTTGTTTTTACTTATTCCAGGTTTGGTTGAGTCGTGCTAGGAGCCCTGTGAGGGAAACCTGTTGTTTTTATTTATTCCAGGTTTGGTTGAGTCGTGTTAGGAGCCCTGTGAGGGAAACCTGTTGTTTTTACTTATTCCAGGTTTGGTTGAGTCGTGTTCGGAGCCCTGTGAGGGAAACCTGTTGTTTTTACTTATTCCAGGTTTGGTTGAGTCGTGTTCGGAGCCCTGTGAGGGAAACCTGTTGTTTTTACTTATTCCAGGTTTGGTTGAGTCGTGTTCGGAGCCCTGTGAGGGAAACCCGTTGTTTTTACTTATTCCAAGTTTGGTTGAGTCGTGTTAGGAGCCCTGTGAGTGAAACCTGTTGTTTTTATTTATTCCAGGTTTGGTTGAGTCGTGTTAGGAGCCCTGTGAGGGAAACCTGTTGTTTTTATTTATTCCAGGTTTGGTTGGGAGTTGATGGGCGATAGAAAACCCATCCGGTTTTGAAAAATGACAGAATAGCAGCGACGGCAAACCGGGCGTACACGCTGTGTCTTCTCCATTTTCAATCAGCTTTAGAAACAAAAGAAAAACAGGAGGGGGGTTCGGACCACTCATATCGGCGGTAGCTGGACTTTGCCCACAAGCGCTGTTCAAACCCCGTCAGTGTACTGTAACCTGTCCAACATCAAGTCCACAACACCCCTTTTCTGATGCTCACATCCATATTCCATATCACCTGTCATAAGCAGAGGGCTAAGGAGGACAACATGTCGTGTCCTGGTGGCAGAAA
>NC_079224.1:42639502-42716591 GCF_029633865.1 Lampris incognitus | reverse complement strand
AGACGCCGGGCTAACCTCTGCTGCAGGCTCATGAGAGTTGTATTGACCAGCCGGCGATGGTGGGAGGTGATCAGTACAAGACACATTAAGCCAGTAATTAGCCCATCGTATTTCCTCACCCCGCGGGGGGAAGGCCTGGTAGCTGAATTGAACAGTCAGCAGCAGAAGCGGCGCGGCCCGCGAGGCCTCCCGCGCAGAGCCGAGGGGCCGATTTAATGATGCAGTCAAATGAAAGTCAAATAGCAGCGGAGAGCGGCTAATTGAGGAACAGGTCAGCATATTGCTGAAATGGCTCCTACGGTGTTTCCTGAGACATGACGGGAGAGAAACCTCAAGACGCTATAAACGCCACAGCTTCCTTCACTGCGATGTGAACCGAGGCGTGCTGCAGTGTGACGGGCCAGCTAAAGGCAGCGAAGCGAGACGGCGTGGGGCGTATTGTCTTGTAGGGCTACCATGCAGATCTTCAAACAAACAGGAATAAAGTCTTAAAATCTGGCGTCTCCCCAGTTGTACCCGGCCAATTACCCCACTCTTCCAAGCACCCCCCTCTGCCGATCCGGGGAGGGCTGCAGACTACCACATGCCTCCTCCAGTACATGTCGCCAGCCGCTTCTTTTCACCTGACAGTGAGGAGTTAGGACGTAGCGCATGGGAGGCGAACAGGCGCCCCCGACTGACCAGAGGAGGCGCTACTGCAGCGACCAGGACAAATACCCACATCCGGCTTCCCACCCGCAGACACGACAAATTGTCTCCGTAAGGACGCCCGACCAAGCCGGAGGTAACACAGGGATTCGAACTGGTGATCCCCCGTGTTGGCGGCCTACCAACCGCTACGCTACCCGGACGCCCTGCAAATGTATTCCTCGTTATTTTTACTCGATCTTTGCAGAAGCGGAGTTTGAAAATTGAATCACGAGGTTTCGCACCTTCTGGACCTGGAGTCCAGGAGGTCCTGCAGGGTGGGCTGAACACATCCGTTACACAGCACTCATTAGCAGTCCGAAAAAAAGGTCCAAATACAAGACTGGAGGGAAAATTCATTCATTCGTTCTCATCAGACACATTCAAATAAGACGAATTCGGCCTTGAACCAAATGCGCCAACCTAATGATGATGATGAATAAACCAAGTGGTGCAGCCGAATCTCTGCCAGGGGGGAGGTGGAGCTCGGTGTCTGCAGGTGTGGCGTCGTTAACAGCTTACGCTCGATAATGGACTGTACGATGTCCCCAAACCGCGGCAGAATAACGGAGAACGTTACCTTTTAGTGCTGAAAACGTCCTAAAATGGCAGTGCAGCGACGCTGCCATAACCAGACAACACCGGAGGTGCAAACCTGCAGAACAGGCGGAAGGTAAGAAAAGCCTGTAATCTATATTTAAGTAAAGAGCATTGACAACAACGAGACAGACAAACAACTCACCTGTCTCACCTCACCTGTCTCTCACCTGTCTGTCTACTGTGAAGGAACGATGAGGCTACTCTGAAAATGTAAATTAAATTGGCCGGATACAATTGGGGAGAAAAAGGGGGGAAATTCCAACAACAACAAAAAAAAAACACAGTAGCTTCATATGTGATGAACTGAAGGCCACAGTAAAAAAAAACAAGAGACTCTTTCAGGGGATCAATTACACTAAAGTTAAAGACATGCTAATGGTAAAGTTAAGGACATACTAAGGGTAAAGTGAAGGACATACTAACGGTAAAGTTAAGGACATACTAATGGTAAAGTTAAGGACATACTAACGGTAAAGTTAAGGACATTACTAACGGTAAAGTTAAGGACATACTAATGGTAAAGTTAAGGACATACTAACGGTAAAGTTAAGGACATACTAACGGTAAAGTTAAGGACATGCTAATGGTAAAGTTAAGGACATACTAACGGTAAAGTTAATGACATGCTAACGGTAAAGTTAAGGACATTACTAACGGTAAAGTTAAGGACATACTAATGGTAAAGTTAAGGACATACTAACGGTAAAGTTAAGGACATGCTAATGGTAAAGTTAAGGACATGCTAACGGTAAAGTTAAGGACATACTAATGGTAAAGTTAAGGACATACTAACGGTAAAGTTAAGGACATACTAACGGTAAAGTTAAGGACATACTAATGGTAAAGTTAAGGACATACTAATGGTAAAGTTAAGGACATACTAATGGTAAAGTTAAGGACATACTAACGGTAAAGTGAAGGACATGCTAATGGTAAAGTTAAGGACATACTAACGGTAAAGTTAAGGACATACTAACGGTAAAGTTAAGGACATACTAACGGTTTGGACGTGATATTATTGAACCGAATCATAAATGTGATTAGAGAGGAAAGGGTTAACTTAGTCCGCTGAGCGACTAGACTAATCTGTCATGGAGACGAAGCCAACCGCGGGCCCATGTCCATGGAGCCCCACTCATCATCATCATCATCATCATTTGCCCTCTCTTACAAAACCAATTAAGCTCAGTGGCTATTAGGGGCTACAGTGTACACTGGCCAGCCATGTTAACAGCCCCTGCTTGGGGTTCAGTCTCTCGTTGTCAGTCTGGCTAGTGCAGTGATTAGATCAGCAATTCTGAAATTACGTTTGGAGCCGAGCTGGACTCGATGGGCGTCTGCAGGGTTAAGGCACATAATCTGAACAGCAATATATGGACAGATGGGGTTAGTGCAGTTCATGCCAAGATTATTTTCCCCATTTTTTTTTTTTATGAAGTACCAGATCACACTTGTCTCCGCACCCCCCCCCCCGGTTCTATGAATCATATTTGTCATGAAAAATTTGGACGTAGTATCTCACTTGTCTCCCTGAAAGTTGAGTTTACAGGGTGAACTTGGTCCATCAGCCTCCTGTCTTCATCGCTGGGTTTGTTCCCATTTCAGCCAGTAGGGGTCGTTGCTGTCTCAAACAAATGAGGTGCATTTGGGAAGGAAGACCCAACCCTGACCCTTGGCCTTGCTCCTTCACTCATTAAAGGCACGTCAGGCTGAAAATGGCCACAAGGGGCGCTTGAACCTAATTGAATGGGAGTCAATGGGCAAATATCACAAAATCACAAACCGTCGCAGTTGTAAGATGTTATCTTTCTATATTTGCTCAACTCTATCAAGAGTGTCTATACTAGATCGTAATTTACCAAAAGCAACTGAAATATGGCATATTTCTAATGAAGCTTTATTCTCTTATTCTACCAGTAAGTCATCCTGTCACACGCATTGAAACTGATTTACGGTGAAGGTTTTGCTGGGAAAATGTTTTATTTAAATGAATAAATGCTAATTTTCTTCAAAGCAAAATTTAATTCATCAAAAAAATGTGACGTAGGTGGTAATTACTATGTGGAATTGCTATTTATTAGCTCCATAATGCTATGTCTCAATACATTATAGTTCAAATGACCCGAATGACTACATGGATTTAGTGAGACAGAACTACTTATTAATATTGTTGGAGTCTGGTGCATATACTCTAATTCTAAGACTATAAAAATGTAAGTCTTTTGGCTAATAGGCTAACAGTCCCTTATGTAGGTTGATGTGTTCACCTTGGTTTTTGTTTAATCTTATTTTTTCCCTGTCTTATCAACAGATTTGTGATTTACTGTTTCTGAAAAAGCGGTGGCGATGGAAACAGCTTTCCCTTCAGTCTAAATTCCTGATGATTCAAGGGTCTGGCATCCGTCTCTTGATTTTCAGCTCCCAACCTGTGAGTATTTCAGACTAACAACACATTCATAGGATTTTTTTCCCCCAATAGGAATTGAATTCATTTATAATTTTACATTTTTAACTCTATATTTTTACATTTTTCTTTCATCACCTTAATTGTTTTTATCATAATCCTTCTTTAATCAGCTCTAATTCTCTTCATTTTAATTGTGGTCTTGTGACTTTATCGTGTTTTACCTTGTTTTGTGGAGCGGATCTGGTACTATGTCCTATATTTCTATGGTATTTTGTTGTTTTATCTTGACTATGTGCATTATTTTATCCAGTTGTGTAATGCACATGAATGCTGTTCAGAAAGGTGCAATATAAAGTTTATTGTGTCCAAGTGCGGACAACAGTGCAGTCAGGTTGTCCTTATTGGGCACTTGGCTACACTCATGTGCTTCCAGGGAATCAAAAAGTGCATCACTATCAATAGAGTCAGAGTCCTCCAAAGCCCCTTGCAAGACTTCCCTTCCCTGGCCTGAGACATAATGCATGAATGACTCTGTGACCGTGTGTGTCATTACCAGTAAGCGGGACAAAAGCTGGGTATTGTCCACATAACAGTGAAAATTAATATTATGGTGACAGATGATCTGACCCAGGTGGAGCATGTAAATGGAAAATATTAATGGACCAAGAATTGACCCCGGGGGATACCACATGTGAGGGGGGCTATAATTATTATAACAGAGAAAGATCTGTCAGATAGGTAGGATTGGAACCAGGCAAGAGCAGTATCCTTAATGCCAACATAGTTTTCCAGGCGATTTAAAAGGATGTCGTGGTCGATTGTATCAAAAGCGGAACTCGGGTCAAGCAGAATTAAAATTGAGCAAGCACCAGAGTCAGTGGTGAGCAATAAGGCATTGGTAGCTTTAATGAGAGCTGTTTCTGTGTTAGTGGTATAGTGCCGCAGTGGTTAGTGCGGTCGCCTCCCAGCAAGAAGGTCCTGGGTTCGAGTCCCGGGGTAGTCAGAACCCTGGGGGTCGTCCTGGGTTGTCCTCTGTGTGGAGTTTGCATGTTCTCCCCGTGGCTGCGTGGGTTTGCTGCGGGGGCTCCGGTTTCCTCCCACAGTCCAAAGACATGTAGGTCAGGTGAATCGGCCGTACTAAATTGTCCCTAGGTTTAAATGTTTGTGTGTGTGTGTGTGTGTGTGTGTGTGTGTGTGTGTGTATGTGTGTGTGTGTGTCCAGGGTGTCTCCCTGCCTGCCTATCGCCCAATGACTGCTGCGATAGGCTCCAGCATCCCCGCGACCCTGAGAGCAGGATAAGTGGTTTGGATAATGGATGGATGGATGGAGAAATTGAATTCAAACATCAAAGCTGAAGGAAACGGCAGTAGGAATCACATTTTCCTTGAGCTATCTTAATTCGTATAGAGATCATTCGTATAGAGATCTATGGAGTAGCCCTGTGATGGCCTGTCCGGGGTGTCTCCCCGCCTGCTGGGATAGGCTCCAGCATCCCGCGACCCCAACTGGGATAAACGGCTTGGATAATGGATGGATGGATCTATGGAGTATTTAACGCATTGCTGCTGATGGCAGAAAGATGCTCATTGGCCCCCTCTGCACCCAAAGCAAATAATAATAACGACCAACCATTTATAAAACATATCCAGAGAGAGAAAGAAAGAGCTGTGTAGATTCTAAAACAAATGTTTATTGGTCAATATACAGAAAGCACTGGGACGACCACTAGAGTAAGAGAGAAATCCCAACCATTTCGTTTACAAAAAGAAAGAGAAACGTATATGTATATATAAAATAACTTGTCTTGAACATTTTTACAGGGTTCGTATTTAAATTCAAAAGGTTTTTTTTTCCCTCATTATTCTTTTACGACACACAAAATGGCGAAGGGGAAACAAGGCAGTAGTCTTACAATGATGACGTCACGATCACGAGCGCGCTAATGGCGACAGAGAGACAGACGGGACCCGGGGGGACGAGCGTTACACAACTCACACGGAGCCGAAGCGTCGTAGGTGGCCAGAACACTGTAGATAAGATGGAGGACGGGGGGGGGTGTGGCTTCTCCGGCTGAACTTACGGCTAACATTATAATTTGTGTGGCGGAGAATCGTCACATAGCTAGCTAGCTATGTCACGGTAAGCGGTTATTTTCTTGCCCGGTGCGGGATTCGATACGGGGTGGGCTGCACCGCAAGGCGACGTCACTAAGCGCTCGGCTAAAGGGTCAGACCCGTTAGCTAGGGGGCTAACGTGTCTTATTAGCAGTTTACACTACGTTAGCATCCTTTCAGTTTTTTTCTATTTCAATAAGGACAACGCAAACCACAGCAAGCGAGCTTGTCACGTTTCTCCTGGGCCTCGTTAAAGTCTCCACTCTGGTTTCTACTCTTGTTGAAGCAGTAGAAACGTTTCTTTCCCTCATTAGCTCATAAAGGAGGAAGCGGACTTCCTCCGTTATACTGTAACGTGCATGGATAAGTAGACACGTTGGGCCTCGACTAACGAGTCGGACCCTTTAGTCCAGTGTTTCTCAACCGGGGGTCCGCGGACCCCTAGTGGTCCGTGGTGTAATTGCAAGGGGTCCGTGAAAATAAAATATCTTTAAAAAAAAGATCCTATGACATTTATAGAAATAGGATTATTTTACTCAAATGTGACTGAGACCTTTATCTACCTAAACTATAAAGGGTAACAGGACTTTTTTCTCTAATTACATCTGTTTCACAAGTGTAATTTATTGTATTTTAATAAGAGATCTCGCTCCCGTTTGCATTGTTAAAAGTTACTGCATAAGAATTCTGTTTTGTTAACTATATCTAAGTTACAACTGAAAGCTCTTATTTTTGCCCCAAAGAGTGAATAAATGCTATAATGCAATTTAAAATGCAGTTTCTACTGTTTCTATCAAATTGCAACCCCCCTCCCCCAAGATCAGGTGGAGGGGTCCTCAGGGTAGATCAAAAATACGCAGGGGGTCCAGGACCCCAAAAAGGTTGAGAACCACTGCTTTAGTCGACTGGTTAACGTTGTCGCTTGTGAAGCGGGAGACACGGGTTCGCGTCCCGGGTGCGGCGACGGTCTCCCAGACTGCCCCCCGAGTTATAGCTACAAGACTTCCGGCTGGTAAACTGCAGCGAGCTCGCCGCTGCTGTGCGAGGTGACAGTGAGAAGGGAACTCGGCTCTTCTTCCATCTCGCGTCCCTTAAATTTCTTATGACCTGTGTTTCATGGTTTCAGAGAATCCGGCATCGATCACACGGACCTCAGAAGTATTTGACAGGTTGGTTGACAGGGGATTTATTGAACGCGGAGAGACAGTACAGCTACGCTATACCTACTGTACACGCCGGAAGGAGCGATAGAAAAACATACACAAGTACTGCGTCCTTCTTTTTCATCATGGCAAGAACAAACCAGGCAAAGAAAGAAACCAAGACACTGAACAAACAACCATAGAAATAATCTATCAAAATGATAACGCACGCCTTTTGTGTTACATTAGTGTTGGGTTAATCATACATCGCCAGATCTGATAAAAAAATAAGAAATATTTTGAACTGCACGAGGTTTTAAGCAAAACAAAATCTGAGAATATATTTCATTGCAAATATTTAAAACTGCAAAGAAAGACAACAGCCCCTGTGTTGACGCACACTTTCCCTCCAGCGGCTAGTCCAGCTCGCTTGTCTCCGACAGCAAAATACTTCTGGTCGAAACGTTTTTAAAGTGTTAGTCTGATCTAATTTAGCCTCCGATCATCACTTATAATGAGCCTCTTGCAGAAGCGTATGCTCGCTGGGCAGTCGCCGTGACGTTTCTTTTCTTTTTTTTTGTATTTAACTCCTCTACTTTTGAACGACAATTTAGAAAATGTATGATCACTTGCTTCTCCTGTGCAATCTTGGGCTGAAGAAACATGTAGATTCATTTCATCCAATTACTGCACCAGCTGACTTTACTAATTAGCACACATCCCACGGGGGGGGGGGGGCTGAACTAATTAGAGAAATTAGCTGCTGGAGTAGTTCGTCGGAATGGAAAACAAGCATGTGCGTGTCCCCTGGGGGCATCTGGGTGAAAACCAGTGGGACGAGAATCATTTTTGAGACTTCAGCTTGCGTGGGTGGGGGTGTAATTCTGACTTTGACCAGCAGAGGGAAGTGTTTCATTAAAATTGGCACCGCAGACAGTTGGTTTGAAACCGAAGTTCTCCCAACAGACTGCAGCTCGTGAACGGGTTTCATGAGGAACTCTTGGGAGTATTTCCGTGTGTGTGCATGTGGGTGTAGCTGTGTATTTGTGGCCGTGTGTGTTTGTTGTGTGATCGGCTGGTCAGTATGGTATGGAGGTGCTGTCCCACTCGAGCTTGCCCCTCTGCTTTCTCTCCCTCTGTCCATCTCTCTCTTCCTCCTCCTCTTCCTCCTCCTCATCCTCTTCGCTGTCTTCTGACTCGGCACTCGAGACTCCCCCAGTCTGTTCTTCATCCTCCTCCTCTTGTTCCTCCTCCTTTACTTCTGTGTCCAGAGTCTGAGCTCCGCCGACGTTCTGGAGGACAGAGGAATGAACAATGACTTGAAAAAGGCACCAAAAGACCACACTATAAAAGCTAAAATGATTTCACATACAAATATTTGACCACTTAAAACATCTGAGGCAAAATAAACAAACTGCATTTGAGCGACCTTCAAATTCTCAGACAGTGATTATCACTAAAGGTACTTACATGTAATATTTTGCTTTCCCACAGCCAAACATGACCAGTACAAATCAGCAGGAGTTGCTAAATGGTCCTGATTGAAACAAAGCAAGCACCCCGACTCCTTTACATTACTACTACTACTACTTTTGGCTGCTCCCGTTAGGGGTCGCCACAGCGGATCTTCCGTTTCTATCTCTTCCTGTCTTCTCCATCTTCCTCTGTCACACCAGCCACCTGCATGTCCTCCCTCACCACATCCACAAAGCTCCTCTTTGGCCTTCCTCTTCTCCTCTTCCCTGGCAGCTCCATATTCAGCATCCTTCTCCCAGTATACCCAGCATCTCTCCTCCACACATGTCCAAACCATCTCAATCTTGCCTCTCTTGCTTTGTCTCCAAACCGTCCAACCTGAGCTGTCCCTCTAATATAATCGTCCCTAATCCTGTCCTTCTTCATCCCTCCCAGTGAAAATCTTATCATCTTCAACTCTGCCACCTCCAGCTCCACCTCCTGTCTTTTCATCAGTGCCACTGTCTCCAAACCATATAACATAGCTGGTCTCACTACCATCTTGTAAACCTTCCCTTTAACTCTTGCTGGTACCCTTCTGTCCCAAATCACTCCTGACACTCTTCTCCACCCACTCCACCCTGCCTGCACTCGCTTCTTCACCTCTCTTCTGCACTCCCTGTTATTTTGGACAGTTGACCCCAACTATTTAAACTCGTATGCCTTCATCACCTCTACTCCTTGCATCCTCACCATTCCACTGTCCTCCCTCTCATTCACGCATAGGTATTCCGTCCCGACTCCTTTAGATTACTGCCTTTAAAAACACAAGGAGTAACCACATGTACAATACATTTTCTCCTTTTGCAGACCCTTTTACCCAAAATGACTAACAAGAGAGTCAACAATTAGTCATACATTTATGTGTCACCTGCAGGCATCCCACAACACTGAACAGAAGATATATCATAGCCGTGAGTGCAGCATGTGGTTAGTGTAAGTGGGCAGTAGGTACGTCGCCAGTTGTTCCTGGAGTCATAGTAGAGGGCAATTCAAATGACAAACTAGCTGGACAAGGACGCATATCAGTATAACGGAGGGGAGTTGTTTTTGTTGTCTGACAACCTGTCCCCCGAAAAATTGTGGTTTGCACTCACAGTCCTCAGCAAAGTGTACAGCAGTCGTCAGAACGGATGGCGTCTACGAAGGGTGCTTGGAAATGGCAGATGCTGGCTAATGTGCTGTGTATCCGCTGAACTTCTGTTTGAATGTGTTAGTCTTGCTTGCGGGAACACTTGCTTGGTGTTCACACCGCTGCCATTTAGAGGTCATTATTCAAGTAGAATTACACACAGCACGTTGAGTTCTGCCCCGCTCAGACAGAACGCACACATCGAGGCGGCGCCAATGTTGTATATGTGTACTCATACAGTTTGAATGCAGTCACCAAAAGAAAACACACTCCATGTACCACTGTCCGCACACACACACACACACACACACACAGACAAAGAGCTGTCTTGTTACTACCTCCATGGGGTTGACAGTGATGGTAAGTGTACTGTTTTCCCAGTCCACCTCCGATTCCTTGACCGCATCCTCCTCTTCTCTGGAACCCTCCTGGTGAGTGGCATGGATCCTGTAGATGCCGATAACCACAATCACCACCAGGGCGGCGATACACACCACTATCACCACTGTGGCCACTGGAGGAGCCCCCCCTGACAGATGACAAGAGGTGGGATTAATGAAGGAGAGATTTACTGAGAAGTTAACATATTGTGTTATGTTATATTATACCACATTGTTATGTTATGCAATATGTTAGGATATGTGACGGTTTGTAATATGATGTGACATTATGTTTTCTTATATCATGTTTCAGTTATTGTTACATCAGTCGACATCTTTTTAATAACGGTTCCATTATTCCTCCCTCGTGTTTTTCATCACCCCATTTTTGTCCCTGTCAGTTTACACCGTTTCTGTCCACGGCTCTGTCTTACCGGACATGTGTGAGTTGAGGGTGTGTATCATGAGTGGATGATGTACAGGTCTCATGTACTGCGACTGGGCGGCCATGTGATTCACGTGTTCCACGGACGCCGAGTGGTGAAGGACGCTGACCTAACGGGTAGGGACAAAGGACGTCTCGCATCAGAAGAAAAGACACAAAGGCAGCAGAGACGCAGAAGGGCGTTCTGAGCGGCGGAGACAGACAATATATAAACAAGACGTAACAGAATCCGACCCGCTGACCTCGAGAGTGAACTCGTTGCTGGTGTAACGACCGTTTAGCTCGGAGCACGTAAGCCGAAATTTTCTTTCACTGAGGGTGGACGGCTGCCAGTTCCTGTAGCGAACCTGCCTCAGGGCCTGCTCGTAGTGGGCCATGGAGTCCACACCTAGCACACAACAACAACAACATCATAGTATGGTCAAATACTCTAAATCTGGTCCACCACTTTGTCAATCGAGTCATACCTGTAAGTGAAGTTGTATGATAGCAGTCAGCTCCAGGGATTATTGATACTTTAACTCATGACACATCACCGGCGCCGCCCTACCGTATATGGATATGCCAGAGGTGGAATTGGTGGCGTCCAGATGTTTTCCCAGCAGGGCGTTGTGATGAATCTCCAGACTCTCTCTAGTGGGACTGAGCTCCTCACCGATCACCAACACGTCACAGTAGTCCAGGTTATGCATCACCTCCATCACGCCTGATCTGTGGGCTGTTGACACGGGCGTGAACTTAGTATGTGTCTATGACAACCAGTATGACTGTACAACAGTGTTCCCACGGTGTGATGTGATGTTTGTAATACATCAGACTGTGTGTGTTAGCTTTGGTCCCAGGATCCATTTTTACAAGGGTGGGGACTGGTTACTGCTGAGCTGACAGCACACCAGCCACAATGGCTGCTACACCTGGTTTGTTGTCCTGCTACACCTGGTTTGTAGTTTGTAGTCCCCACTGCCAGAGGGAGGGATCATGGATGGGCATCATGGATTTCAGCTATAAACTACACCTTAGCGACCTGGCATAGCTTCTCTGGGGGAGAAAGTGGTAAGACTAAAACCCGAGAGTCTAGATTTTTCCTACAGGCTTAAATAATGAATCAATCTCCCGCTTAGTCAAGTCATCTGGAAAGGAAATGTTGCTGATTTTCAACCTTATTCCCATCTATCAACTGTAACGGGCATCTCTGTAATATACACAGTAGTCAGCAGCGCTGTCTGTGTTGCTGTGGCATGCTACAGCAAACTGGCCTACTTCCATCATCCACTGGTATCAGTGGATGGCAGAAGAAACACATGGCAAGGTTGGCGAGCTCTTCTGATCTCTGATCTCCGCCACTGAGAAATCTCATGCGATGCATCCTAGTACACGCAGTCCATGTAGAACAGCTCTTTCAGGAGAATGAATCACTTGAAACAGTTCCAGCACTTACTGGACATGCAGATTATTAGTGGCTAAATTTCCCCCTAATTTCAATTCAGAGAAGGGCAGGATTAGGAAGGAGTATATTAGAGGGACCGCTCCGGTTGGACGGTTTGGAGACAAAGCAGAGAGACAAGATTGAGATGGCTTGGACATGTGTGGAGGAGAGGTGCTGGGTATATTGAGAGAAGGATGCTGAATATGGAGCTGCCAGGGAAGAGGAGAAGAGGAAGGCCAAAGAGGAGGTTTATGGATGTGGTGAGGAGGACATGCAGGTGGCTGGTGTGACAGAGGAAGATGGAGAGGACAAGAAGAGATGGAAACGGATGATCCGCTGTGGCGCCCCCTAACGGGAGCAGACGAAAGTAACAGTAATAGTAGTAGTATGCTCATATTTATAGACATAGAAACCTAATCGGTCCATAATAGTAACGCGATCAGCCTGCGATAAATAACGGTATTTGATCAACGATACTACAAGACGGTGATGATAACAGGATGAGGCGTGTGCTCACAGCCGCTGTGCGCTGAGCTGTCTCCTTTAACCACCGTGCTGGTGATGCGTAGCTCCTTGAAGGGCGCCACGCCCAGCGGGCCCCGCAGGTCGCCGGCAGGCCTGATGAGTCGGCTGGATCCCGTGATGGTGATCCTTGGCTCACTGGGCGGAAGAACCATCACAACTGCCTTAATGTCTGGGATGGAGAGACACGTGTCCTCCCCAAAGCACCTGAGAAACGAAAAGAGAGAGGGATTATAGGACAGTCCCGGTGGAAGGTGAGTTTCTGACCTGTATCATCAGTCACTGTTCAATAAGGCTTGTCAGTTCAGCAACCAAATCCTGCTCCATATTTGGAACAAAAATGTAGGCGAGTTTGAAGTCATATTCGAATTTGCGTGTCAAAAATGTTTCAGGGCGACACGGTGTCGCAGTGGTTAGCGCGGTCGCCTCACAGCAAGAAGGTTCTGGGTTCGAGCCCCGGGGTAGTCCAATCTTGGGGGTCGTCCCGGGTCGTCCTCTGTGTGGAGTTTGCATGTTCTCCCCGTATCTGCGTGGGTTTCCTCCAGGGGCTCCAGTTTCCTCCCACAGTCCAAAGACATGTAGGTCAGGTGATCGGCCGTACTAAATTGTCCCTAGGTGTGAATGTGTGTGTGTGTGTTGACCCTGTGTGATGGCCTGGCGGCCTGTCCAGGGTGTCTCCCCGCCTGCCACCCAATGACTGCTGGGATAGGCTCCAGCATCCCCGCGACCCTGAGAGCAGGATAAGCGGTTTGGATAATGGATGGAAAAATGTTTCAGGATTTAAAGTGACAGTTCCCCTCTAAAAGCCCTAAATCCTCTAGTGTGGCAACAGAACACTAACCCGGGTTTCCACTGACATGAGGCGAGCAGATAATGACAGAGTTTGAACTGCCCCTTTAATAAGGCCTATCCAGTAGTCACTAATGAGTTGTCTCATGGTTTCCTGTTTGAACAGAAGTGGGCGTCGAGGCAGAAACAAAGAGAGTCGTCTTTCAGAAGAGCTTAGCAGCAAATGGTGCAAAATACGAATATAAATGCTGCGCATCATTTTCAAAAACACCAAGCAGACTGTAAATTGTGATAATTTGGCATTCTCTCTCTCTCTCTGTCGCTCGATTGGGCTTGTTGCAATTCCTCTCCACTTCACAAAATGCCGCCATTGTGTTTCTAATCTTATTTCCACTTCCTGAATAAATTGGGTAATTCAAGTTGTTGTATTACCAAGAAGACGATAGGGGAGGATGCACAGCTGCTCCTCAGATGGTATGACTCTTAACTTTGCTTGTCCACGCCTTTACTTTGTAGGAGTCAGTGGCTCGGTTAACTTTGTTTTTCCACGCCTTTATTTTGTAGGAGTCAGTGGCTCAGTTAACTTTGTTTGTCCACACCTTTATTTTGTAGGAGTCAGTGGCTCAGTATCACGACTGAGGTTTGTCTTACTCGTCATACGGCAGCTCACAGATGGCGGTTTATGAAAAGACGCCCACACACACCGCTCAGTAGATTCTGGTAAGTCCTTTGAAACTGGCCCCAATCAAGTCGTCCCTATTCACCGCGAACGCCAACGTACGACATTACATCTGACTGAACCGCTTTACTAAGCAAAAAAAAAAACTAATTAAAATCTTTGGGAGTTGCTGAATGTTCTGGGTGATGAGCTACAGAAAGTACACCCCCTATTAGTCTGTGTAAGACACCTCCAAAATCCTAAGTGCTGTATATGAAAGTGAACTTGTTTTCTGATGTGATAACTTGTGTTTGTGTGTGGTATGTAGTGTCATAGTATCTGTGTAACCTTGTCTAACTAGTCTGGCTGTAGAGATGTACAGTTACAGACAGTATGTGTGTTTATGTACAAGTATGTATGAAGGTAAACTTTATTCTCTTGTGATGAACTTATTTCCATCTATCTATCTATCTATCCATCCATCCATCCATCTGTCTATCTGTCCATCCATCCCTCCGTCTATCTAAGAAGTATATCTGTGAAGAAATACAGTGAATGATGGATGGAAAGTAGATCAGTGTGAATTGATGGCCATCCATCCATCCATTCATCCATCCACTATCTAAACCGCTTATCCTGCTCTCAGGGTTGCGGGGATGCTGGAGCCTATCCCAGCAGTCATTGGGCGGCAGGCGGGGAGACACCCTGGACAGGCCGCCAGGCCATCACAGGGCCTTGTCTGTACCCTCTTAATCAAATGTCCTGACTTTGTTCTCAGGACTACGGGTATTGGTAATACCAGGGAGCATGTTTAGCACCGCTTCTCTCTCGCTGTGCCGCAGGCAGAGATGAGATGGGGGAAACTGATAACGTCCTGCTGCATATTCACAACATGAGCAACTCTCTCGCTGAAAGCCAAGAATCGAGACTCTCCGCTCTTCGTAAACACGTCTGTTAGAATATAGTTTGATAATCAAATTATCTCGGGTAAAGTCTGACTCGTCTTTTCCATTTTCTTTTCACAATTTCTGAGGAATTGGACGGGAGACAATCTCCCCTCTTTCACCTTTCTTCGGCTGTGTGGTCACAGAAATACTGACCTGAACTCTGAAGTCCTGAGACAGTCTCTTCTACATGCTGAATTTCAGTGTTATCTCCCTTCACTGGCAGAGCTAGAAAATATAGAGCAATGTTTTGCAGGGATGCACTTCTAAAGCTGACTGGTTAAGGTAAACGTGTTTTCCTCCTGTCCCCGTTTTGCTGGTGCTGCACTTTGCAGTGGCTCAGCATCACTTCATTCACCTCCAACACACACTGACTGATGTTAGTTTGCAATTTGTCATTTTACCCGACTGTGTTTTTGGAGAGATAAGATAGCTAGTTTCCAATTTAAAAAATACATGCTACAGAAGGGGGCGGCACGGTGGTGCAGTGGTTAGCGCGGTCGCCTCGCATCAAGAAGGTTCTGGGTTCGAGCCCTGGGGTAGTCAGTCCAACCTTGGGGGTCGTCCTGGGTCGTCCTCTGTGTGGAGTTTGCATGTTCTCCCCGTGTCTGCGTTGGTTTCCTCCGGGGGCTCCGGTTTCCTCCCACAGTCCAAAGACATGTAGGTCAGGTGAATCGGCTGTACTTAATTGTCCCTAGGTATGAATGTGTGTATGTGTGTGTGTGTGTGTGTGTGTGTGTATGTATGTCGGCCCTGTGTGATGGCCTGGCAGCCTGTCCAGGGCGTCTCCCCGCCTGCCGCCCAATGACTGCTGGGATGGGCTCCAGCATCCCCACAACCCTGAGAGCAGGATAAGCGGTTGGGATAATGGATGGATGGATGCTACAGAAGGTTAGTAATACTGATAATTGATATCACACAGAGGCACCCCCTGTAAGTAGAATGAAAAAATAAAAGCACTGCACGTTAAGTCAAACACCACTTTGCAGTGGTTAGCATAACACCATTAGCCGTGACCTCAACGCTCCGACTGGCCGATGGTCAATTACGACAAGTCTGGTGAGAACTGGCAGCTTCATTACCGCTGAGGATACTGTAAGGAAGAGAGAAGGAAAGGGAGCAGAAAAAAGAAATACGGGGCTGTGAAGGGTGGGCGGGTGGAAGTCGGTGGAATCTCTCAGGATTAATGCTAAATTAGAGAGTAAATACACTTTTAATGAGCAGAGGCAAAGTGCTTTGTACTTTTTTTTTTATGTGTCCATTTACCTTCTCCGGCTGCCGGGGAGCTGGTGCCGCCTGTCTGCCGCTGCAGGCTGACTGAAGGTTACCTGCTTCTCCCTAATGCATTTTTTAGACGGAATATATTTTAGAGGCGCTACGTGCAATAATTTGGCTTTCCTGAAGCATAATATGACTGGTAAATATTGGCAGGCATCGCTGAATGTCAGCGAATGAGACAAAGTAAATGACTCACTGCCACCCCGCTCCCCTTGACCTCCGAGGCATGCTTCTGGTTTTACCTCGGAGACGAGACACTAAACGGCACGGCGAGACAGAGTAACCCTGCAAGCTCCCCACCCTAGCTTTAATTTCATACACTTTTTAGGGCTGTCGATCAGTTAAAAAAATGGACCTATTAATCGCACAATTTGCTGTGATTACTCTCGATCAGTTGTTTTTTCGTCTTAAGACTGAATCTTGTAATAATGGATATTTAAACGTGAATACTGTTGTTTAATAGCATCTTTTTTTTAAACTTTGAACACAGATTCTCTGCTGTGAACTAGATTTCTAATAAAACCATCAAGGCCATCAACACCGAGTGTCGGCTTGAAAGGCATATCTCTTGTACGCACTAGCCGATAGAACAACAAAACCCAGGCCTGTATGTTAACGTGGCAGCTGAATTTCAAAACTATCACGGCTATTAAAATTAGATATAATTTCTTGATTTTGAGCTACTTTATTGATCCCCATGGGGAAATTCCTCTCTGCCTTTAACCCATCCTAGCTGTGTAGCTAGGAGCAGTGGGCAGCCGCCGTGCAGCGCCCGGGGACCGACTCCAGTTCGTCTCGCCACGCCTCGGTCAGGGGCACAGACAGGAGTAGTAACCCTAACATGCATGGCTTTTTAATGGTGGGGGAAACCGCAGCACCCGAAGAAAACCCACCGCAGACACGGGGAGAACATGCCAACTCCACACAGAGGACGACCTGGGATGACCCCCAAGGTTGAACAACCCCGGGGTTCGAACCCCAGGACCTTCTTGCTATGAGGCGACAGCGCTAACCACTGCGCCACCGTGCCGCCCAAAGAAAGTTTGTATACACTAAAATTGTATACACTAATATAAGTGATAATGAACAAAAAAAGTGTTCCATGTTCAAGTGCCAGTTGAATTTAAAGCGTCATGAATTCAGGAAGTTCATAACATGTTCATTAATTGTTCATCACAGAACCCCACATGTGCCCCAATGGTACAGCATCATAGAACGTCCGATATTCTCCATGAGGAGATGAGGGCTGGGAACAAATAACGCCTCCTGCAGCGAGAAAGCGGAGACGAAGGTTACCACTGTACCAGTCCTGGGAGGAGCAGAGTCGGGAAACGGACCGCTCTCCATGTGGAGGGAGAGCGCACAACGGCAACGTTATTCACGGTACCAAAAATAACGTCTGTAACCGACCAAGACACAACGTCATGAAAACGTTACCCACGAGAACAAATGGTAACATTTGCTTAAAAATGCTGCTGTGACGTCACCAGAAGCTAATGTCGCGGTGGCCAAACTTGCATTCAGTGGTGACGTCACGTGTTAGCTAGCTAGGTCCCGATGTGCCTGTGAGACAGCCTCGCACAGCCGCCACAGGAAGGAAACAAAACACAGCTGTGTTAATTGCTTTAATGCATTAAATATTTCAAATTAATCGCAAAAATAAATGCGTTAATTTTGATAGCACTAATATTTTTGTGTCCTTTTCTTTTTAGTTTCATAGTCAAGTTCTGTGTTTGCCGTGCTGAGGTACTATTGCTGGCTAACCCACACAGGAGTACTGGCAGATGGACTGGACTCCCTATGACTCGAAGGCACTAGCCCACCAGTCCATGGTCTTCCCACATGCCATTCCTTATTGTAATATTTATGTCCTTTAAAAGTCATACCTCCTTTTACTTCTTTTCTGACCAAAAACTGCCCTGCGAAAATGTTTGTTACCCCCCCCCCCTTTTCTCCCCAATTATTCCACTCTTCCTAGCTGTCCCGGTCACTGCTCCACCCCCTCTACTGATCCGCGGAGGGCTGCAGACTATCACATGCCTCCTCCGATACACGTGGAGTCACCAGCCGCTTCTTTTCACCTGACAGTGAGGAGTTTCTCCAGGGGGACGTAGCACGTGGGAGGATCACGCTATTCCCCCCAGTTCCCCCTCCCCCCTGAACAGGTGCCCCAACCGACCAGAGGAGGCGCTACTGCAGCAAACAGGACACATACTCACATCCGGCTTCCCACCTGCCGATACGGCCAATTGTGTCTGTAGGGATGCCCGACCAAGCCGGAGGTAACATGGGGATTCGAACCACCGATCCCTGTGTCGGTAGGTAACGGAATAGACCGCTATGCCACCCGGACGCTCTGATGTTTGTTACTTTCTGAGCTGTGAGCCACCTAGCTTCCCTGCCTTACCTCTACATGAAAAAGCACAAGTGAAGATGTGATATTCCAACTGAAGATATGCAGTACTTGCATCTGAAGTTAATGTTAAACCTAATTCATCTGTGACCGCCTCTGGAGGGAGGACAGATTATCGGATCTTCGATGTGGCGGAAATCTGGCTGTGCTTATGGAAAAACAATAAAGCTGCTGGCGCTGTGCACAATCCTGATTTCTTCTGTGCACTTGTATTTCTATATTTGTGAGGACCACTTTGAGTTTGTAACCATCAGAGCGAGGACATTTTGCCCTGTTTTGTTTGCGTGTTTCAGGATTAGAATCAGGATTGGGTTAAAGTCAGCGTAAGGGTTAATTTTATAGGGAATGAATGTACTCAATGAGGGGTCCTCACAAAGATAGGAGTACAAGCATATGGTGCGAGTGTATCCCTGCAGGGTTTCCAACACGGACATCTGACGCATGAATAATTTAACCGTTATTACCATAAAGTATGATAGTAAAACCGGGGCATTATCATGGGTAAGTGTAACTGTAGTTACCATAACGTATCGTAGTGATTATCATATAAAAACCAATGGTCACCATAGCGATTTTACATAAGGGTACCGATGTTGTTTGCCCCCCCGCCCAAGACTTGCAGTGGTCAGCAGACTGTGCAGCAGTCGCAGCAAATGATCTCTACTGAGGACGTTTGGACATGTCAGATGTCCACAAATGAGCTGGAATCATGTCTGAGTGAGGAAGAGGAAGAGGGTATAAGAGAGAAAGAGCGTATTGTGTGTTTCTGTCAACATGCATTGCCGGTATTTGTGTGTATGGGTGTCGTGCCTATGTTTGGGTTCAGTGTGTGTCCGTGTGTCCGTGTGTGAGCTGTCAAATAATTGGCTCCAGTCTCACAGCCCATTACTCCTAACAGCCTTATCTTATTTTAAAACTAAGGAGGGGGAGTTTGTGAGGTGTAGCATAGTTAACCGTTCCCCATGCTAACTGCTTATCCTCTCACCAAGTCCTCCACCCCCCACCCCCACCCATTCTCCACATTATTTGAAGCAATAAAAGCGCTGCAATATTCCTACCCCCTCTTTCAACTTGATTTTGCACACATCGTGTCTCTCCATCAGAAGATCCCGCACTGTTCTCATTTAGATAGCAGTTTAAAGATGTTTCCTCCAAAGACTTGCAAAGCAGATCTTTTAAGCCAGCGCCGAGCTTGCCAAGCCGTCGTTCAGAATCAGGCCGGGTAACTTCACTTGTAAGGGTCTGTTTAGCTTTGAAGGTTTTTTTATTTCAAATCCGGGGTTTGTTTTGCAATAGCTAAAGTAGACAGTGTGATAAATCACTGAAGTTGTAAGGATGTTTAAATCCCTTTTGCTGCTTGTCATGGCTTGTGGGTCAGAGACAAAATGCACAGTGACAGAACAACTTGGTTATGAGAAAAAACAAAAACACAGACCAAATAAAAAAACACAAAACAAAAGACAAAGAGGTTGCCGGGGCCACATTCACTGTGTTGCATCTACCACAGTCTGCAGCTTTCAGTCGTCTGGCGAATGTAAAGGAGGTAATGCCGTCTCTCCTTCATCTGGACCGAGCAGAGCAGCGAGGGGTTGCTCGCAGTTGGACAGCAGCCATCACGGCTGCTGGTGTCAGCTTTGTTTTATCGACCGACAAACGTCCAGGCTGATCTGACCCTGTCTGTGCTTAATACCCAACAACTCAACACACACCGGACGAGTCCACACATTAAAGTTTGCACTGCCAGATAGCTCCCTGACATCACACAAACACACACGCACCAGCACCAACAACAACTTAAATTTATAAAGCACCTTTCAAGGGATCCAAGGACACTTTACACAGAGTGGAGCAGACCAAATAAATAATACAAGAACAGGAAATAAAAATAGCAAAGATTGGCAGGGATGATAGAAGTGACTAGAGACTACAGGGTTAGTGAACAAGGATGATAGAAGTGACTAGAGACTACAGGGTTAGTGAACAGGGATGATAGAAGTGACTAGAGACTACGGGGTTAGTGAAGAGGGATGATAGAAGTGACTAGAGACTACAGGGTTAGTGAACAGGGATGATAGAAGTGACTCACTAGAGACTACAGTGTTAGTGAACAGGGATGATAGAAGTGACTAGAGACTACAGGGTTAGTGAACAGGGATGATAGAAGTGACTAGAGACTACAGGGTTAGTGAATGGGGATGAAAGAAGTGACTAGAGACTACAGAGTTAGTGAACAGGGATGATAGAAGTGACTAGAGACCACAGGGTTAGTGAACAGGGATGATAGAAGTGACTAGAGACTACAGGGTTAGTGAACAGGAGAAGTGACTAGAGACTACAGGGTTAGTGAACAGGGATGAGAGAAGTGACTAACTAGAGACTACAGGGTTAGTGAACAGGGATGATAGAAGTGACTAGAGACTACACGGTTAGTGAGTAGGGATGATAGAAATGACTAGAGACTACAGGGTTAGTGAACAAGGATGAAAGAAGTGACTAGAGACTACAGGGTTAGTGAACAAGGATGATAGAAGTGACTAGAGACTACAGGGTTAGTGAGCAGGGGAAGTGACTAGAGACTACAGGGTTAGTGAACAGGGGAAGTGACTAGAGACTACAGGGTTAGTGAACAGGGGAAGTGACTAGAGACTACAGGGTTAGTGAGCAGGGGAAGTGACTAGAGACTACAGGGTTAGTGAACAGAGGAAGTGACTAGAGACTACAGGGTTAGTGAACAGGGGAAGTGACTAGAGACTACAGGGTTAGTGAACAGGGGAGGTGACTAGAGACTACAGGGTTAGTGAACAGGGGAAGTGACTAGAGACTACAGGGTTAGTGAGCAGGGGAAGTGACTAGAGACTACAGGGTTAGTGAACAGGGATGATAGAAGTGACTAGAGACTACAGAGTTAGTGAACAGGGATGATAGAAGTGACTAGAGACTACAGGGTTAGTGAACGGGATGATAGAAGTGACTAGAGACTACGGGGTTAGTGAACGGGATGATAGAAGTGACTAGAGACTACAGGGTTAGTGAACGGGATGATAGAAGTGACTAGAGACTACGGGGTTAGTGAACAGGGATGATAGAAGTGACTAGAGACTACAGGGTTAGTGAACAGGGATGATAGAAGTGACTAGAGACTACAGAGTTAGTGAACAGGGATGATAGAAGTGACTAGAGACTACGGGGTTAGTGAACGGGATGATAGAAGTGACTAGAGACTACGGGGTTAGTGAACAGGGATGATAGAAGTGACTAGAGACTACAGAGTTAGTGAACAGGGATGATAGAAGTGACTAGAGACTACAGGGTTAGTGAATGGGGATGACAGAAGTGACTAGAGACTACGGGGTTAGTGAACAGGGGAAGTGACTAGAGACTACAGGGTTAGTGAACAGGGGAAGTGACTAGAGACTACAGTGTTAGTGAACAGGGGAAGTGACTAGAGACTACAGGGTTAGTGAACGGGATGATAGAAGTGACTAGAGACTACGGGGTTAGTGAACAGGGGAAGTGACTAGAGACTACAGGGTTAGTGAACAGGGGAAGTGACTAGAGACTACAGGGTTAGTGAACAGGGGAAGTGACTAGAGACTACAGGGTTAGTGAACAGGGGAAGTGACTAGAGACTACAGGGTTAGTGAGCAGGGGAAGTGACTAGAGACTACAGGGTTAGTGAACAGAGGAAGTGACTAGAGACTACAGGGTTAGTGAACAGGGGAAGTGACTAGAGACTACAGGGTCAGTGAGCAGGGGAAGTGACTAGAGACTACAGGGTTAGTGAACAGGGGAAGTGACTAGAGACTACAGGGTTAGTGAGCAGGGGAAGTGACTAGAGACTACAGGGTTAGTGAACAGAGGAAGTGACTAGAGACTACAGGGTTAGTGAACAGGGGAAGTGACTAGAGACTACAGGGTCAGTGAGCAGGGGAAGTGACTAGAGACTACAGGGTTAGTGAACAGGGGAAGTGACTAGAGACTACAGGGTTAGTGAGCAGGGGAAGTGACTAGAGACTACAGGGTTAGTGAACAGGGGAAGTGACTAGAGACTACAGGGTTAGTGAACAGGGGAAGTGACTAGAGACTACAGGGTTAGTGAACAGGGGAAGTGACTAGAGACTACAGGGTTAGTGAATGGGGATGACAGAAGTGACTAGAGACTACAGGGTTAGTGAACAGGGGAAGTGACTAGAGACTACAGGGTTAGTGAACAGGGGAAGTGACTAGAGACTACAAGGTTAGTGTACAGGGGAAGTGACTAGAGACTACAGGGTTAGTGAACAGGGGAAGTGACTAGAGACTACAGGGTTAGTGAACAGGGGAAGTGACTAGAGACTACAGGGTTAGTGAACAGGGGAAGTGACTAGAGACTACAGGGTTAGTGAACAGGGGAAGTGACTAGAGACTACAGGGTTAGTGAACAGGGGAAGTGACTAGAGACTACAGGGTTAGTGAACAGGGGAAGTGACTAGAGACTACAGGGTTAGTGAACAGGGGAAGTGACTAGAGACTACAGGGTTAGTGAACAGGGGAAGTGACTAGAGACTACAGGGTCAGTGAGCAGGGGAAGTGACTAGAGACTACAGGGTTAGTGAACAGGGGAAGTGACTAGAGACTACAGGGTTAGTGAGCAGGGGAAGTGACTAGAGACTACAGGGTTAGTGAACAGGGGAAGTGACTAGAGACTACAGGGTTAGTGAACAGGGGAAGTGACTAGAGACTACAGGGTTAGTGAACAGGGGAAGTGACTAGAGACTACAGGGTTAGTGAATGGGGATGACAGAAGTGACTAGAGACTACAGGGTTAGTGAACAGGGGAAGTGACTAGAGACTACAGGGTTAGTGAGCAGGGGAAGTGACTAGAGACTACAGGGTTAGTGATCAGGGGAAGTGAGTAGAGACTACAGGGTTAGTGAACAGGGGAAGTGACTAGAGACTACAGGGTTAGTGTACAGGGGAAGTGACTAGAGACTACAGGGTTAGTGAACAGGGGAAGTGAGTAGAGACTACAGGGTTAGTGAACAGGGGAAGTGACTAGAGACTACAGGGTTAGTGTACAGGGGAAGTGACTAGAGACTACAGGGTTAGTGAACAGGGGAAGTGACTAGAGACTACAGGGTTAGTGAACAGGGGAAGTGACTAGAGACTACAGGGTTAGTGAACAGGGGAAGTGACTAGAGACTACGGGGTTAGTGAGCAGGGGAAGTGACTAGAGACTACAGGGTTAGTGAACAGGGGAAGTGACTAGAGACTACAGGGTTAGTGAACAGGGGAAGTGACTAGAGACTACAGGGTTAGTGAACAGGGGAAGTGACTAGAGACTACAGGGTTAGTGAGCAGGCGAGCTTTTTAAACGTGTCCAGAGAAGCGTCGTTGTGGCTCTCTGCAGGGAGACAGTTCTAAATGGAGGGGGGCTGCCACACTGAAGGCTGTGTCCTCAGAAGCCTGCAGGCTAGTGTGGGGGGGGGGGTGGAGGGCAGGCCCGTGTCTGCAGACCGCAGAGTCCGGGACAGAATATACGGGGGGGGGGGGGGTTCTGATAGGTACTGGGAGGCAAGGGCATGAACGGATTTGTAGGCGAGGAGGAGGATCTCACACACACACACACACACACACACACACACACACACACAGGTTGCTTGGTAATGATCAAGCACTTGAAAAGTGTGTAAAGATGGGAATAAACACACAAATACACAAGTACACACTTCCTTAAAAACAGATACATGAAGTAGTGCACAAGCCTCCTTGCTTTCAAAAGAAAAAAGGGGCATCAAATAAATGAATAACTGCCCTTCTCTCATCTTCATGCATTGTCTGCATTTTTCGAAAATTTCCCTTTTCTACCCAATTGCACCCGGCCAATTACCCCACTCTTCCAAGCCCTCCCAGTCGCTGCTCCACCCCCTGTTGATTTGGGGAGGGCTGCAGACTACCACATGCCTCCTCCCATACATGTGGAGTCGCCAGCCGCTTCTTTTCACCCGACAGTGAGGAGTTTCACCAGGGAGACGTAGCGCGTGGGAGGATCACACTGTTCCCCCAAGCAGGTGCCCCGACCGACCAGAGGGGGAGCTAGTGCAGCAACCAGGACACACACCCACATCTGGCTTCCCACCCGCAGACACAGCCAATTGTGTCTGTAGGGACGCCCGACCAAGCCGGAGGTAACATGGGGATTCGAACCGGCGATCCCCGTGTTGGTAGGCAACGGAATAGACCGCCATGGCAACCGGATGCCCGAATAAGTGCATCTCTATGGCGCTCCTGTACAGTACAGATGTACTGTACAGGAGCTACTGTACAGGAGCGAGTTAGCTCATGTAGCACACAGAGAGGAGGAGGAGGCGTCTGTGACAGCTGCTAAACAGATGGGAGCAGAGTTTCATAGGGGAATAGAAAGGCAAGGTTTTGGGGGATTGTTAACACGGACAGGCAGACTCTCTGGCAAGCAAGCAGACAGAAACACATGGCGTGGGGGGCGTGGGGGGAGGCAGGGAGGGCCGAAACAAAGAAACAATAAAAAAAGAAAGAAAGAAACAACAACAAAGAAACAGACGAAGACAGATATGACCATTATGCCATCTCGTCATCCAGCCCGGCTGGTCTATTGTGAAGGATCGTAGCCTTTTTCATTTGTGGGCTAACTGAAATCTACTACTAGCTAACTAGCTAACCAGCGCCACATAGTTTCTGCAGCATTTTTAGGATGTGTGTTTGTATTTAACCTTTTGATATTATTTTTTGTTTATATTTTTGTTACATTATACCTGTAAACAATGACGAGGTCAGCTGCCCATTGTCCATCACATCTGGGCCGTGATTGGTCAGTTCACGAAAAGAGACGTTTGGCGAGCGCGGCGCTTTTCTCAAAAGTTCCAACTCCTTTTAACAAAAGGCACCAATAGCCTGAGATAGACTGGCAGCAGACTTGTGGACACTCCCAACCCCTGCCCCTACTCCTCCCACTACCAACCCCTCCCCCTAACCACTCCCACCTCCAGCCCCTCTCATTAACTCCTCCCACCTCAACCCTCCACTAACTCCTCCCACCTCCAGCCCCTCTCATTAACTCCTCCCACCTCAACCCTCCACTAACTCCTCCCACCTCCAGCCCCTCTCATTAACTCCTCCCACCTCAACCCTCCACTAACCTCTCCCACCTCCAGCCCCTCTCATTAACTCCTCCCACTACCAACCCCTCCCCCTAACCACTCCCCCCTCCAGCCCCTCTCATTAACTCCTCCCACCTCAACCCTCCACTAACTCCTCCCACCTCCAGCCCCTCTCATTAACTCCTCCCACTACCAACCCATCCCCCTAACCACTCCCACCTCCAGCCCCTCTCATTAACTCCTCCCACCTCAACCCTCCACTAACCCCTCCCACATCCAGGCCCTCTCATTAACTCCTCCCACTACCAATCACTCCCACCTCCAGCCCCTCTAACTCCTCCCACCTCAACCCTCCACTAACTCCTCCCACATCCAGCCCCTCCCCCTAACCACTCCCACCTTCAGCCCCTCTCTAACTCCTCCCACATCAACCCTCCACTAACTCCTCCCACATCCAGCCCCTCCCACTAACTCCTCCCACCTCAACCCTCCACTAACTCCTCCCATGACTCCTCCCACCTCCATATGTAAGTTTTCCACTTAACCTACAGATTCAAGTTTTACCAACTCGCGTCACAACTGGATATTAAACCATGTATCAGCCAGCAGTGCGCGCCATGTCAAGTACTTTTAGCATAAGTGCACCTCCGAACATTAAGGAGTGATAGGCGTGTTACAGGCATGTCATAGCCACAAGTTGATACCATGTCACATACGGGCAACAGAAGGCTACAACCATAACAGAAGAAACAGTAACAGCAGTCATGGTTTCATACTAGCCGGACGATGCCACCAGTTAATTTAGAGGCCCTGACAGGAGTGAGACTGGCACGAAATAGGAACGTTTTTAGGCCTATCCTGAAAGAGGTAAGCATGTTTGCAGCTCTGACATAGTCCAGAAGTTCATTCTATTCTTTTATGTTTACTTTATTTGACTGGTTACGACGTGTAAAATGCAACTAAAACTTGGTCAACCAGGCCCCGCCAGGAAGTCCTGAAGCCTCATCTGGTATAATAACAGTGCAATATTGATGGCTGTGGTGGTTATTGTGTATAAGATGTTTTATTTTTTTTGGATCCCCTCCCCTTTTTCTCCCCAGTTGTACTTGGTTAATTACCCCAATCTTCCAGGCCATCCCGGTCTCTGCTCCACCCCCTCTGCCGAGCCGCCGAGGGCTTCAGACTACCACATGCCTCCTCCCATACACGTGGAGTTGCCAGCTGCTTCTTTTCACCTGACAGTGTGGCGTTTCGCCAGGGGGACGTAGCGCGTGGGAGGATCACGCTATTCCCCCAGTTTCCCCTCCCCCCTGAACAGGCGCCCCGACCGACCGGAGGAGGCGCTAGTGCAGCGACCAGGACACATACCCACATCCGGCTTCCCACCTGACCAAGCCGGGGGCAACACGGGGATTTGAACCGGCGATCCCCGTGTTGGTAGGCAACGGAATAGACCGCCACGCCACCCGGACGCCCCACCATGTATAAGATTTGAGCCAGTGCAAACTAACCTGTTGTTTGTTAGTTTTATGTTACTGTGTAAAATGTACTTGTTTGGTATTGAGTTGTATTGTGTATGTGGTACTGTACTGTACTGTACTGTACTGTACTGTACTGTAGTGTATTGTTACATTGTGACCCCTGTGTACTGAGGTTGTCATGTGGAGCTGCAGTGAAGCAAAGCAAATCTTACAGAAACCTTACAGAAGAATGTTAAATAGCGTCATAAAATCAGACAGAGACATTTGTCCTTGCTTTGAGATCCCTTGTCAGTAATTCTCACATGACGTGTGTGTGTGTGTGTGTGTGTGTGTGTGTGTACTCACTGTACTGTGGTGGTGATGTGTAGCCTTCGCAGGCCCGGTGTGGGGAACTGGCGGGAGTTGATGTAGGACACTTTGGTCATGGCTGTGTTGATGCTGTCCAGATCCTCTCCTTCCACCACCAGCACTGACTGGGCCGGGTTAAAATGGAACTGAGAACACACAAACACACACACACACACACACACACACACACACACACACACACACACACACACACACACAGGAAAACATGCAAAACACACACACACACCACATACAGATATAAATACAAGCAAGATAACAGAAAAAGCTGAATCATTCATAGTTAAGACAGCATCTGTCTGTTGATTTTAAAGTGGTTATCCTTCATTTCTTCAATAGTTTGTTTTCCTACCACATATCCCAGCATTTCATCTGAAATGAACACGATCCTAAATATGCACAAAGTGTTCACGTGCACATCACAATTTTCAGTGGTAACAGAATTTGTCATAACACCAGCAGATACTCCAGAAAAGGGGTAAATATGGCACTTTTTTAATGTGAGAAAATTATTCACCTTAAATATTGGTCACACGATGACTCGACCCTTCAGTTCATCTCAAAGCTTTGGAAATTGTGCGGTTTTCTATGACCTCTTTCGCTCAGTATCTGCAGATAAGCGATAACGCCGCAGCAATAAACAGTGTCTGTTGTAATCCTCGCCTGCCTGTTTGTAGATTGATTGCTTTATAGATTTTTTCTCAAAGTCATCAAAATATCAGGATCTTGGGTATGTTAGATAGTGGTGAGTCAGCAGACGCTGTCGCCAGCCACAGCATCTCATCTTCCGTTATTTAGGACAAAACATCTGCAATCTACTAATCTCTTTTTTTTTTTTTGAGTTTTGCAGAACAGCGGTTGTACATTTCACCATCTGTTTTTTTCCGAGCGCTCGTACCTGAAACAAGTCAAGCGTTCACTCGACTGACTGTCAGCTGTTATCTAATAATGGATTGGACTGTGTGTTTGTGTGTGATGATGCATGTTTACAGCTTTGTATTTACAAGCAATTCGCTGCCAGAGCATGCTTCAATACTAATAAATAAATAACACATGAAATAAATAAAATACACAAATAAAATACACAAATTTTACCCACAATAATGTTATACTATATATATATATATAATTATCAACACCATTGACACTTTCCAAAAAAAATGCTATGATACATATATAATTATATGTAGCCCACAAATAAAATGTATTATTATTATTATTATTAATATGTGTAAGAGCGTTTCTGGCTGCACACACAACAGATACTGACAATGGGCCACATTTTTCATGTTGGAGAACGGCACCTTCTATCTGCAAATCATTCGCACAAATATTTACACAGGAAATGTGGTAAAATGTTCACATTTCACATGAGCTCCTGAGGATGCATCAATTTTCCACATGGAAACATGCAAATGTGCTGGTGTTGTGGAGCTGCTCTGTGGGGCTGACATGGAGGCTACTGATTAAAGGCTTTCACAGTGTCATTTACATGTTAAGTAATGCAGTTGGAGCAGATCTGTGAAAAAATGGGCCAAAAAAAAACAAAACAATTTAACTGTGCATCTCAGCAGAAAATTATTTACAGGACAATAATTTGATAAAAGTTTGGCATTTGCCTATTGAAAATAAAAGTGCACCCTTATAACCAAGAGAAGCAATACGAATGTAATCGATAAACAACATGCCTATATTTTGTAATTGTAAAACTCTCCATTTTAGAAGATTTAGTGCATAGCACATTTAGGACAGGGTGAGTACCTGGGGACGGATGTGATATTATTTTTTGCTTTAGTTGAAAATGGCTCATGAGTCAGCGCTGCATACTGCAGCATCTTCTATTGATGCTCAGTCACATTTCATAACTTGATGTTGTGTTGCTGTAAAAAAAAAACCCTTGAGGCAAATTTGTAATTTGCGATATTGGGCAGTACAAATAAAATTGACTTGACTTGGCTTGACCTCATACGAACAAACAAAAACGCTGTGTTTAGACTGCAGGCAAATCTGACTTGTTTCTTAAATGCAATCGTTATTAGGAAGTGATGAGGTTAGATTTGTGTTAAGGCATCATTAACCTATCTTCACTGGTTGCCGTGGTAATGATGTAGGCGTGCTTTCAAATATTAACGGAACCGAAGCAGAAAGCTGCATGTTATAAAGGATGGAGATGTGTCCTCTCTCTCTTCACACCATAGTGATGTCTAGTCGCTGTGCAGAACTCCTCTGACTCATCAAACAGCATCAGTGATGGAGGAGGTCGGTATATGTCACCATGTTTCGTGCTGCGGTCACGGCCACCATCATTGTGCAGTGAGAGGTATACTGCCATTAAAA
Source organism: Lampris incognitus (assembly GCF_029633865.1). Classification (NCBI taxonomy): domain Eukaryota; kingdom Metazoa; phylum Chordata; class Actinopteri; order Lampriformes; family Lampridae; genus Lampris; species Lampris incognitus. Next base: position 42,686,839 of record NC_079224.1, on the reverse strand, counting down.
GCATTGCAAGTGACACAAAGGACAGCCTGAAATGTGATTTGAGCGTCCAAACTGAGACATACATTATATTTACAAAAGTACTGGGACACACCTCTTATTCATTGAATTCAGCTGTTTCATTCAGACCCATTGCCACAGGTGTATAAAATCCAGCAGCTAGCCATGCAGTCTGCATTTACAAACATTTATGAAAGAATGGGTCGTTCTGAAGAGCTCAGTGGATTCAAATGTGGTACTGTCATAGGATGCCACCTTTGCAATAAGTCAGTTCATGAAATTTCTTCCCTGCTAGATATTCCACGGTCAACTGTACGTGGTATTATTGAAAAGTGGAAGCGTTTAGGAACAACAGCAACTCAGCCACGAAGTGGCAGACTACGTAAAGTCGCACAGCGGGGTCAACGAGTGCTGAGGCACATAGTGCGTAAAAGTCGCCAACGCTCTGTTGACTCCATAGCTGCAGAGTTCCAAACTTCCTCTGGCATTAACATCAGCACAAAAACTGTGTGCCGGGAGCTTCATGGAATGGGTTTCCATGGCCGAGCAGCTGCATGCAAGCCTTACATCACCAAGCACAATGCCAAGCATTGGATGGAGTGGTGTAAAGCACGCTGCCACTGGACTCTGGAGCGGTGGAAACGTGTTCTGTGGAGTGATGAATCACGCTTCTCTGTCTGGCAGTCTGATGGACGAGTCTGGGTTTGGCGGTTGCCAGGAGACCTTTACCTGCCTGACTGCACTGTGCCAACTGTAAAGTTTGGTGGAGGAGGGGAAATGGTATGGGGTTGTTTTTCAGGGGTTGGGCTAGGCCCCTTAGTTCTAGTGAAGGGAAATCTTAATGCTTCAGCATACCAAAACACTTTGGACAATTCTATGCTTCCAACTTTGTCGGAACAGTTTGGGGAGGGCCCTTTTCTGTTCCAGCATGACTGTGCCCCAGCGCACAAAGCAAGGTCCATTAAGACATGGTTGGGTGAGTTTAGTGTGGAAGAACTTGACTGGCCCTCACAGAGCCCTGACCTCAACCCCATCGAACACCTTTGGGATGAACTAGAACGGAGTTTGCAAGCCAGGTCTTCTCGTCCAACATCAGTGCCTGACCTCACAAATGCTCTTCTGGATGAATGGGCAAAAATTCCCACAGACACACTCCAGAATCTTGTGGAAACCCTTCCCAGAAGAGTGGAAGCTGCTATAGCTGCAAAGGGGGACCAACTCCATATTAATGCTTATGGATTTAGAATGGGATGTCATAAAAGCTCCTGTAGGCATAACGGCCAGGTGTCCCAATACTTTTGTCCATATAGTGTATCTAGAAATGTGATTTAAATCACATTACAAACCATCTATTGTATGAAAGTGGTTTAAATCTGATTTGCAAAAATCGGTTTCCGTGTTATTTTTTGCCATCCAGACGTGGTAAAATTTATCAGATTCTGATCTGGATATGCAAAAGATCAGATTTGAGCTGCCAGTCTGAACATAGCCAGATCCTTTGCCAATCTCGTGCATATCCAGTTTCTTTCAGTACTAGTTTTGTCAGTACTACAGTATAGTGGTATACTGAAGGAGCTATGACGCGAATGCACCCAAGGCTCCAGCAATGGACACCTTTGCTTATTTGAATGGGAAATAGTTTCCCTCCATTACTACCGAACGTCTTTGTTAGTGTGCAACTTATTTTTCGATTTGGATCAGGTCTGGGTCAAAAGAAATGTCTTTTCACCTCACAAACATTGCATGCCATTGAGGACATTATTATCAGTATTATTTCCTTCCAGATGTTTTGTGTGTCTGGCGCCATAACGCTGCTGAAGGAAAAATGTGCCTTGAGATGGTACACGGTTCAATCTAACCTCAAAACTCTGATTGAAAACGTCTTTTTTTTCTGTCTCTTGGATCCCATTCTGTTTTTCAGCCGGATTCTGAGCCAAGGGAGCTTATGGGCACCATAGTGTCATCGGTTGTAACATGAACATAATCTTTAATTACAAGATGGGTATTTATATTTAAGTGACTATAAATTAAATATGTGTTCCCTCACGATTTGGAAACTGAGCAGGAAAGTGAGGTCGGGATGCATGTACGAGAAACTATACACACACTTTTACTATTACCAACAGAGTGATAAATGAGGCCCGGTGCAGTGTGCGTGAGTGTATGTGTGTGTTGTGCATTGGTATTCCTCTCCTATTCATTCTCCTGCTCACTTTAATGTCCTTGCCGAGGCTCTCCAGGGAGTTGATATCCAGTCCTTCCTTGCAGGCCTGCAGACAGGAGATGACCTTCTGCGTCTCGATGCGACCTGGGCGGATGGTCAGGCCTGAGAGACTGCCCCGGAAATACTGTGTGAACCGCGGGGTCGCCACCTCACCGCCTGAAGAAGAGGAAGGAAGAGGAGGAGAGAGGAGAGAAGAAATGGGTAGGCAGAAGAGGTGGAGGCACAATGGTAAAAGAGAAGAGGGAAGTGGAGGGAAAAAGTAAGGATGGACAAAGGAGAAGAGAGGAAGAGAATAGGATGTTATGATATAGTAATAATATGATATAATAATGATAGATAGATAGTTAGATATAGACAGAGAGACAGACAGACAGGGATTACAAATATGGCGTCAAGCTGAGCATACGCACTGACATTTGCTCCCTCTAAGATAAGCGGCTAATCCTTTACTTCTATCCTAAGTACTTGAAAAAAGTCTCAAAGAACTCAATCTGTATCCCCAAGATTACTGGGTGGGAAATGTCATCCCGTGCAAAGGGAAAGAAGTAAGGACAGCCTGATATTCCCAACGGCAACAGCAACCCAGAACCTGTTGAACCCTCCGCCATACTAGCTGAGAGCAACGCAGCTAAACGAGTTCATGAGGGAAACAAGATCATCAGAGCGATTGCCAGCATAAAAGATGAGTTCCCCGCAACATTCACGGGTGTCCTACCAGCCATACAAGGAACTAAACGGGACTTCCAACGAGTTTTCTGGCAGACGCTTAGACGCTGAAAAACTATCAGTGACACGGAAGACAGTGTCTCTACTTTACAAAGTGTAGTGGCCACTGTCCAGAAGCAAGTAGAGACGCCCACTGTAAAAAGGAAAGACCAAGCAGTACGGTAGCCGATGCAACAATCTTCACCTCATCAGCCTTCCGGAGGGCACGACGCGTCAACTTTCTTGGAGCGGCACTGGGGCCCGGCACCTTCCCTAACCCGGCTGTCATTGAGCGAGCTCACCGTTTGCAGGGACATCAAGACCACAAGTTCCCCAGGGTGCTCACAATACACTTCCTGAACTTCCGAGACAAGAAACAACTGATGAGGGCAGCCAGGGCTAAAGGAAAAGTGAGGTTTGGTGAATGAGAGGTGGAGTTTTTCCAGGATGTCGCCAGGGAGATAGATGTACAGTAAGAGGAAGCGTTTTGACAAGGTTCAACAGCAGCTCAAAGCCGTGAACATCCAGTATGGGATAGTCCACCCAGCCACCTCCGGGTCACACACGCAGGCCATTCCCAGATCTCTGAACATCCGACAGATGTCGCAGCCTACATCTGTAGTCCACTACCCAGCCCAGTGAATGGATCGAGATGGGCAGAATCCCTGCTGCCAACGGGTAATGATTGAGTAATTTGGTTAGTTATTTCTTCCTCTACTAAAGATGTACGGAAATAAGATAGTTTTCTTTTTCTTTCTCGACTGTCCATTGTTGATTTAACAATCTTACCACATTAGTTTAAATACTGCTTAGCATACAAGTTTAGCTCCGACTGTAATTTTGGCTCTCCAAGTTGACCTATTGTACGGTAATCATCTGCAACAACCTGTTATTTCCAGCTCCGCCACATATTACGGGACACTCAGAGGAAGATGGCTTTTGCTTTTCTCTTTATCTTTCGAGTGTTTCATGGACTCCTGTATGCCGCTGTATGAGGGGACAGCCAAAGTGTTAACGTGTGTTTGAGCAACGTTACTCTACTCCTCTTCGTAGGATCAGATTTGCACTATGTTGCGTATTCATCTGGGGTACGGGGCAACACTGTCAGGTTCTTAGCGACAGCGTGGGGGGGGGGTTATTATTGCATCGTTCATAGGAGTACAGTTTATCTTCCCAGTGTTGCTATTTTAGATCTTTAACTTTCATACAGCGTGTTTTTTTTGTTTTTTTTTTAATGCTAGCTTGGGTTTAGACAGTAATGGGCATGGTATACATAACTGAAAATGCTTAAGTATAATGACTGATGACTCAAATGTAAAGACAACTTCTTGGAATGTGAGAGGTTTTGAGGAAACTGGCTACATTAGGGTGGCACAGTGGCACAGTAGTTAGTGCGGCTGCCTCACAGCAAGAAGGTCCTGGGTTCGAGCCCCGATGTAGTCCAACTTTGGGGGTCATCCCGGGTCGTCCTCTGTGTGGAGTTTGCATGTTCTCCCCGTGTCTGCGTGGGTTTCCTCTGGGTGCTCCGGTTTCCTCCCACAGTCCAAAGACATGGAGGACAGGTCAATCAGCCATACTAAATTGTCTCTCTAAGTGTGAATGTGTGTGAATGTGTGTGTGTCGGCCCTGTGATGGCCTGGTGGCCTGTCCAGGGTCTCTCCCTCCCTGCCACCCAATGACTGCTGGGATGGGCTCCAGCATCCCCGTGAGCCTGAAAGCAGGATAAGCGGTTTGAATAATGGAATGGATAATGGATGGCTAAATTAAAACAGGTCATGACAAGGATCAAACAACTTAAATCAACAGTTATATATCTCTACAAGTGTCACGCCCCGTCTGGATAGTTAAGTTATCTTTTGTTTCGCCCGGTGTTCTTTGTCTTGCATTTCCTGTTTTATTTTGATACTCACCTCTTGTCTCGTTTCAGGTCCTTTACTTCCTGCCCTCACGTGTCTCCCTCCTGTGTGATCACCTGCACTGCCCTAATGTGTTGCACCTGAGTCTCGTCTCCCCTCCTCCAGAGTATATAGTCTTAGTGTTCCCTTCCTTCTGTGCCAGTTCCTCTTGTTCCTTGTGACAGCGTTCCAGCATTTTCCCCCTTGTGTAAGTTTCTTGAGCCCTATAGTTTCCTGACCTGTTTTTGCCTTTTTGGACCTCGCCTTTCGCCTGCCGATTTGGACACTGTTGCCTTGCTATCTGATCACCTGTGTACCAGCCTCATTTTTATTAAAAGGACTGATTTTTGTGAACTGAGATTGAGTCTGCGTTTTGAGTCCAAGCCTGTGGTTCAGCACTGACGACAAGAATCTCACTTATTATCAAAAATGTTAATAAAGCTCCATTTTCTTCTAATGCTAGGGGAGTCATAACACCAATCCACAAATTCCCTTCCAAGTTTCCAGAGTAATCCCAGACCCAGCTGGAAGATATCTAATTATACTAGGCTCAATTATGACTGCTCAATGTTTTCTGAAAATCTATTCCTACTACTGTTCTCACCATCAAGTAAAACTGCTAACTGCTGGAGACTCCAACCGCACAATCTCTCCTCACCTTGACTGCTCATCTGGTATTGATAGCACTCACACACACAGTACGTAAAAATTGGCAGACTTCACGAAAGAACTTAGAAAAGCATCAGTAGGATCATGAATCTTTATAATGGGGATACTTACATGTCATTTAACGGGCTCAAAGAAAAACACAATGTTCCGCAGTCCCACTTCTTTAAATACTTAGAGCTGTGCAGCTTTATTAGCGCTAAGCAAAACCATTCACTGAGGTGTCCCCCTATAACTGTACGAGAACAGCTTGTGACCCAGCACCAACACAGTAGAGGCCAGATATCTACTCTACAAACTCCTAAAGGAACCCTTTTCCATGCAAAGATGCAAACATTTTGGAAAGAAATAATAAATTTGATTTCGAAAATAACCTCTCAGCCTATCCCTCTCAGCATCTTTATCTTGGGCCCATACCCTGAAAATCTATCTTTGAGAAGGCATGAAGTTAAAATGGTTGATATCTGCTTAATTCACACAAAACACATGATCTCTTTCTACTGGAAAAATGTGTCATGCCCTCACAACAGCCACTGGCTTAAAGAACCATCATCCTGTCTTGCACTGAGAAAGCTACCACAGTCTCGAATTCTACAAAATCTGGGGCCTTTTTCTACATCTTCTTGAAAGTGAGGATCTGCAACACACTCTAGACTCAAGAATCCTCTCCTAGCTTGTCCTATGTAGGAGTTTGATACTAGAGTATGGACATTTGTATTGAAAATATCCAAGATAGATTAGATTGGATTAGATAGATAGCTAGCTAGCTAGATACGTGGCTCATCTCTGCCTGCAGAGCTCACAATAGTGGTTTTATTGACTTTAATCTGTTTTGGGATCGTCTCTCCTTCAGAACTGCCTAAGTCCACCCAAACAAGCTGGGTAGCCGGATGCTAGCGGCCGACCTGCAGCACACTGTACAGTCCTCTCCACGTGACTGACTGTTTACATGGTAATGAATCCTTTATCATTAATGATTTTATTGTTTCTAATAATCTGGCATTTTCTTGTGATTACTGAGATATGGCTGTCCCCAGGGGACACTGTTCCCCTGATTGAGGCTAGGCTCCCTGATTTTGCATATTTTCATATTCCCAGGCCCTCTGGAAGAGTGGGTGGCCTAGCTGTTTTTTATAAGTTAGGTCTTAAGTGCCATCCTGTTACTTTTGCTAAGTTTATCTCCTTTGAGGTTTTATGTTTTTTAATCACTGGTCCTCCCCCTTTACTCTGCATCTTAATTCACAGGCCCCCTTCTTCAGTTAGTTTTATTGCTGAGTTTTCTGACCTTCTATCTATTGCCATGCCAAAATATGACAGGGTGCTTATTGGTGATTTTAATATTCATGTGTGTTGTCCTTCTTATTCCCTGACTTCACATTTTTTGGATCTTATCGACTCTTTTAACCTCATTCAATCTGTAAAAGGGGCCACAGGTTCCTAAGGTCACATTTTAGACCTTGTACTCTCATCTGGTTTCTCTCTCGAGTGTCTTAATCTGGTGGATATGCTTGTAATTCACAATAAAACTGTCATTTTCAAAGTTCCACTACCGCTCACTATTCCTAGTCACTAAAACATGTTCTTGCATTCTCAACGCTGGCTCTGCAGTTAAATTCTGTGATGCTTTTACTTCATCATCCTTTAATCCCTCTATAACCCCCCCCCAATCCAGATACACTGTTAAATTCGTTCAAAAATCAGTGCCTATCCATCCTTGACCAAACTGCACCGTTTAAAACTAGGAAACAAAAATCAAATAACCTCCCCTGGTTGAACGATCAAACTCGTGTCCTTAGAAGACTGTAGAAAATCAGAACAACAACGGATGGTCTACATATCTGAATTAGCACATAATACCCGTAAAAACCAAATGTTAATTAACCAGAGGGCAGTTAAGTATGCAAGATCAGCGTACTTCTCTGAACTTACCAAGACATCACCACAATCCTAAAGTTCTCTTTAGGATAATTAATTCTGTTATTAATGATCCCTCCACTTCTTTTTTTGAACCTGATGTTGAGTTGTCCGAAAAAAATTCTCACTCTTTCTGACATTTTTTAAAGGAGTTGTTTTTATCTGATGCGAGGGTCTAAGGACAAGATGCTGTGTTGCTGTAAAGCTCCTTGCGGCAAATTTGTAATTTGTGATATTGGGCTATACAAATAAAATTGATTTGACTTGACTCATTTTGTAAATAAGGTGGAGAATATTAGGTCCCAAATCCAGCCTGGCCCTTGCGTTTGTACAATTTCCCATGTTAATTCTGCCTCTTTTACCCAGTTCTAACCAATTACAGTTTCAGTGTTAGAGAGTACAGTCTCCAATATGAATTCCTCCCCCTGCACCTTAGACATCATTCCCACTAAGCTGCTCAAGGAGGTTATTTCAACTGTTAGCCCCATTATTCTGAAAATTCTTAGTATTTCTCTGGCCTGTGGTTCTTTTCCAGAGAGTTTTAAGCATGCCATTGTTCATCTATTGCTGAAGAAACCTAATTTAGATCCCCTGTCCTTAAGTAACTACAGACCAAGCTCCAATTATTTTTTTTTAAATCTAAGGTTCTGGAGAGAGTAATTTCAACTCAACTGATTTTTTTTATGAACACAAATGGTGTTTTTAACAGTTTTCACTCTGGTTTTAGAGCACTTCATAGTACAGCCCCCGTTAAGGTCACTAATGACCTACTGCTGACTGCAGACAGAGGTGACTGCTCGATTTTAGTTCTTTTAGACTTAAGTGCTGCCTTTCACACAGTCGATCACAACATCCTCTTACATCGCTTAGAGACTTGGGTTGGCATCAAGGGCTTAGCTCTTAGTTTATTATGCTCTTACCTCAGCAACAGAATTTTTCTGTTGCTCTGGTAACTACTTCCTCGATGGCTCAGTTGAGTTGTGGTGTCCCTCAAGGCTCAGTTCTTGGCCCCTTCTGTTTTCTATATACATGCTGTCCCTTGGCCAGGTCATTCAAAATCACGATATGTTTTACCATTTTTATGCTAAAGACACTCAGTTATACATGACACTAAAACCCACAGATCCTAGCACCCTAGCAAATCTTACAACTTGCCTCTCACATTACAGTGTTACAATTTCATTTAGCAAACACTTTTATCCAAAGCGACATACATCTGAGAGTTAATACAACACAAGCAAGGATCTAGTCAGGAAGCAACAATGCAATGGATGTACGAAAATTTTCTTAAATTTAATAATGATAAGTCTGATGTCAATCTTTTCGGTCCTCCAAATTCCATCAGCCCTTTTGGTACTAAACTTGGTGGTCTGTCAGGTAGTCTTAAGCAGGCTGCTAGGAATCTTGGGGTAATATTCAATGCTAACCTCGGTTTTGATAATCAAATCAAACATGCTGTTCAATCATGCTTGCTCCAGCTCAAGGTAATCTCCAAAATTAGGTCATTTTTATCAATTGCCGATCTGCAAAAAGTTGTACATGCTTTTATCTATTCTCAACTTGACTATTGCAATGCAATTTACTTGGGTTTCAGCAAGGGCTCCCTCCACCATCTGCAGTTGGTACAAAACACTGCTGCTCGGCTCACTATTAGAACAAAGGGCATGACCATATCACGCTTGTGTTTCCCTCCCTACACTGGCTCCCTGTTATATTTTATTGATTCTAAAATTTTATTGCTCACTTTTAAGACCTTAAACGGCATTGCTCCTACATACATTTGTGATTTATTGACCTGGTATACACCCTCTCGACCATCCACAGATGGAGCCCTGCTGGTTATTCCCAGGTCTCGGTTTGTCACAGAGGGTGATCAGGCTTTTGCTATTCGAGCCCCCACACTATGGAACTCTCTTCCTATTGAACTAAGACAAATCAAGTCTCTAGCATCGTTTAAATCTCATCTTAAAACTTTTCTTTTTGTGAAAGCTTTTAAAAATGTTTGATATTTGTTTTTATTTATATATATTTTTACTTTTATTTTTTACTTGTCTGGTTTTATTTCTTTGTAAAGCAGTTTGTAACATTGTTTTAGAAAAGTGCTATATAAATAAAGTTATTATACTCTTTATGATAGACAGACAGACAGACAGACAGACAGATAGATAGATAGATAGATAGATAGATAGATAGATACTGTTTCTTCTGGTTCTCCCGGCTGTCAGGTCAAGTCCATCTATGAACAGCAACAATCTTTGACCTAAACACTGGTTTATATTTACTGTTTCTACCCTTTATTGATTCTAGTTTCCAGTTGAGCTTAAGGTGCAGAGAGACTGTCCCCGGGTGTGGGAATGATTACTCTGGCTTTCCTCCTCAGTATGTCAGTAGAGGTCATTATCTCCAACTTTAGTCATTGTTTTCCACTTAGATCATTATCTTCCACTTCAATAATAATAATAATAATAACAATAATAAACATTTTATTTAAAGGCACCTTTCATGACACTCAAGGTCACCTTACATCAAATACAGTAAAACAAAACAGTAAAAACATTAGTGCAACACACAATAAGCAATAGAGCATACATCAGCAGGAATTAAAAAAAAAGAAGAAAAGATGGATTTGATGCTGTTCAAGTTAGTATGCTAGTTTAAAAAGGTGGGTTTTAAGAGCAGTTTTGAATTTTGTAATGGATTCCAGTAACTGGATGTGACGGGGGATGGAATTCCAGAGTTTGGGTGCAGCATAGGAGAAAGCCCTGGCACCCATTGTGCTTAGGTTAATGGCTGGTAGTGCCAATAGATCTGCTGGTGAAGACCGCAGGGAGTGAGATGGGGTGTAAGTCTGAAGGAGGCCTGTGAGATAAGCAGGGGATAGATTATGAAGAGCTTTGAAAGTTAATAATAAAATTCTAAAATTAATACTCTGTGACACAGGAAGCCAGTGTAATTGAATCAGCAGGGGAGAGACATGGTCAGTGGACTTTGAATGTGTAATCCGTGCTGCAGAATTCTGGACGAGTTGAAGCTGGTGAATAAGTTTGTTGGGGATGCCTGCCAGGATCGCATTGCAGTAGTCACTGCGTGATGTGTCCAAAGCATTGACTAAGACTTCTGTGGAGTGTTGTGTTAAAAAGGGTGTAGTTTGGAGATGTTTCACAGATAGAAAAAGGCAATCCGGGAGACAATTGTTTATATGACTGGAAAAGGAAAGGGCACTATCTAGGATAACATCAAGGCTCTTAGCCTGAGCAGAGGCAGGTATGGTGGCTCCAACAATGGGGAGTGAGCAAATATTAGTTTTTGAGAGTGTAGATTTATTGCTAATGAAGAGTAGCTCAGTTTTACTACTGTTGAATTTCAGATAATTGTTAGTCATCCATATCTGTATACCATGGAGACAAGCACTGAGGGTACTGGAGGGGAGCATAGAAGTGGGCTTAGTGGACACATAAAGCTGTGTATCATAAGCATAGCAGAGGAAATGGACACCATTGTGCTGGATGATGTTGCCAAGAGGGAGGAGGTAAATAATAAACGGGAGGGGCCACAACACTGAACCCTGTGGAACTCCATGAGGAACTATCAAACTTTCTGCCCGGTAATTCTGAATTTGTACAAAATGTGTCCTGTATGTAAGGTAGGAAGCCAATTACTGATACACAGTGCCCCCAAAACCAATGCTAGACAGACAATCCATGAGGAACTGATGGGATATATTATCAAAGGCTGCAGTAAGATCAAGGAGGATGAGGATAGAGAGTATACCGGAGTCAGCTGCACGAAGGAGGTCATTAATGATCTTAACCAGGGCTATTTCTCTGCTGTTTGGAGCAAAAGCCAGATTGAAATTGTTCAAAGAGATTATTGTTATCAAAGCAGATCTGGAGTTGAGATGCAACTACCCTCTCAAGGATTTTGGAGATGAATGGTAAATTGGATATAGGCCGGTAGTTGTTCTGGTCAGTCAAATCTAAATTTTTTTTTTTCAGAGTTGGTCTTATTATGACAACCTTGAGTGAAGGGGGAACTGTATCAGTGGACAGAGAGGAGTTGATGATGGAGGTGACATGTGGAGGTGTTAGACTTTGTAAGTTCAGAAATGTGATTTTCAGTTGGAAGACTGAAGTCACACAGGACAGTGGATGGAGACAGTTTCATGGCGTTCGCTGATGGTAAATCAGTCTGTATGATGTTAGCAGAGGCTAGCTGCTCATGAATGGTACCAATTTTGGAGTTGAAAAACTTCAAAAAAGAAGAGTTACTTTTAAAAACAGAATTAAGAGAATGAGAAAGGTTACTGTTCATGTTGGTTTCAGGTGGATTTAGTAACCTTTTAACTGTGGAAAAGAGAGTTCCAGTATTCCCTTCAACTGTACTGATGATATTTGCATAATAGGATGTTTTAGCTGTTGGAAGAGCATTTTTCTAATGGGGTATATGATCCGAATACATTTGGAGTAGTATGGGCAAATAAGACAACCCGTGTTTTCAGGGGGGCAAAGTATAGAGTGCAGAAGATGAAATATTATTGTAGTAGTCCGTAAGATCAGAGAGTGTAGCGGTGGGAGCAGGAATGGGGGTTTTAGGCAATTAAACTGCTGAGATCATCTGGATTAACATACCTAATGTTGCAGTATGATATGGTACGATGAACACTTGATTTACCGAGCAGTAGGTTGGTGTTGAATAACACAGCTTTATGATCAGAGATGGGTAGTTCAGCAGAGGCGATGTTATATGGCGCGATGTCAGAATAGCAAACTATGTCAAGGATATGACCCTTAGTGTGGGTTGTAAAGTTGACATATTACATTAGATCAAAGCAATCTAACGTTGCTTTAAAATCTCTGGTGAACATATTGTCAGTGTCATCAAAATGAACATGTAAATCCCCCATTAGGATTATAGTCAGAGACATTGTACTAAGGGTGGTTAAAACTGTTGAGAATTCAGTGAAAAAATGTATTCGATGCCTTAGGTGGTCGGTACAGAGCAGCTATAATGATGGGTGTAGGTCCATAGAGCTTAACAGCCAGCAGTTCAAAGTAAGATTGATCAGGTAGAGAGCGTGGGACTAGTATTATACCATCAGAAAAGATCAGCGCAAGGCCGCCTCCTCTGCCCGAAGACAGAGGTTTGCATATGTAAACAAATCCTGGTGGAGTTGCTGAGTTTCGCTGAAGAAAGTCCTTCTGTGACTGCCATGTTTCCAGGAGACATAAATATTCCAGTTTGTGCTCTGTAATGAAGTCACTGAACCGATGGGCTTTGTTGGAAATAGATCGGATATTATATAGGGCAACCTTATGACAGGTTGTGCGCGTAAAAACAGCTGATTTAACTAGCGGAGTTAGCAACTTCATCTTCAACTAAGGTTATTTTCTTTTATTCTAGTTGTTTTCTTCAACCTTATTATCCTTATAATCTTCCTACTTCAATCGTTATCCTCTATGAAGGAGATAATCTCCCATTTTAGTTTTGTCTTTGACTCTATTCGTCATGTTTCACTTCAGTCATTCCACTTCAGGTTATTTTCTACCTTAGCCATTATTTTCTATTCAAGTCATTTTCTTTTACTTAGGTCATTATCCTCTACTTCAACCATTATCATCGAAGCTTATAATCTCCCATTTTAGTTTTTTTCTTCGACTTTATTTATTATCTTCTACTTTGGTCATTCTTATGTAGTCATTAGCTTCTACTGCAAAGGGCATTGCCTTCTGCTTTAGTTATTTCCTACAGTAGTCATTATTTTCTACTTTAGTGATTATTTTCTTGTATATCTCTCATTTTGAAACGTGCCTGCCTACATGTTCTCTGAAGCCAAGGTTGGACGTATCACTTCTAATCTTACCCACGAGTGACGGCATTAATATATACACTACCGTTCAAAAGTTTGGGATCACCCAAACAATTTTGTGTTTTCCATGAAAAGTCACACTTATTCACCACCATATGTTGTGAAATGAATAGAAAATAGAGTCAAGACATTAACAAGGTTAGAAATAATGATTTGTATTTGAAATAAGATTTTTTTTACATCAAACTTTGCTTTCGTCAAAGAATCCTCCATTTGCAGCAATTACAGCATTGCAGACCTTTGGCATTCTAGCTGTTAATTTGTTGAGGTAATCTGGAGAAATTGCACCCCACGCTTCCAGAAGCAGCTCCCACAAGTTGGATTGGTTGGATGGGCACTTCTTGCGTACCATACGGTCAAGCTGCTCCCACAACAGCTCAATGGGGTTCAGATCTGGTGACTGCGCTGGCCACTCCATTACCAATAGAATACCAGCTGCCTGCTTCTGCTCTAAATAGTTCTTGCACAATTTGGAGGTGTGTTTAGGGTCATTGTCCTGTTGTAGGATGAAATTGGCTCCAATCAAGCGCTGTCCACTGGGTATGGCATGGCGTTGCAAAATGGAGTGATAGCCTTCCTTATTCAGAATCCCTTTTACCCTGTACAAATCTCCCACCTTACCAGCACCAAAGCAACCCCAGACCATCACATTACCTCCACCATGCTTAACAGATGGCGTCAGGCATTCTTCCAGCATCTTTTCATTTGTTCTGCGTCTCACAAACATTCTTCTTTGTGATCCAAACACCTCAAACTGTGATTCATCCGTCCACAACACTTTTTTCCAGTCTTCCTCTGTCCAATGTCTGTGTTCTTTTGCCCATCTTAATCTTTTTCTTTTATTGGTCAGTCTCAGATATGGCTTTTTCTTTGCCACTCTGCCCTGAAGCCCAGAATCCCGCAGCCGCCTCTTCACTGTAGATGTTGACACTGGTGTTTTGCGGGTACTATTTAATGAAGATGCCAGTTGGGGACCTGTGAGGCGTCTGTTTCTCAAACTAGAGACTCTAATGTACTTATCTTCTTGCTCAGTTGTGCAACGCGGCCTCCCACTTCTTTTTCTACTCTGGTTAGAGCCTGTTTGTGCTGTCCTCTGAAGGGAGTAGTACACACCGGTGTAGGAAATCTTCAATTTCTTAGCAATTTCTCGCATGGAATAGCCTTCATTTCTAAGAACAAGAATAGACTGTCGAGTTTCAGATGAAAGTTCTCTTTTTCTGGCCATTTTGAGCGTTTAATTGACCCCACAAATGTGATGCTCCAGAAACTCAATCTGCTCAAAGGAAGGTCAGTTTTGTAGCTTCTGTAACGAGCTAAACTGTTTTCAGATGTGTGAACATGATTGCACAAGGGTTTTCTAATCATCAATTAGCCTTCTGAGCCAATGAGCAAACACATTGTACCATTAGAACACTGGAGTGATAGTTGCTTGAAATGGGCCTCTATACACCTATGTAGATATTGCACCAAAAACCAGACATTTGCAGCTAGAATAGTCATTTACCACATTAGCAATGTATAGAGTGTATTTCTTGAAAGTTAAGACTAGTTTAAAGTTATCTTCATTGAAAAGTACAGTGCTTTTCCTTCAAAAATATGGACATTTCAATGTGATCCCAAACTTTTGAACGGTAGTGTATATAAATACAAATATACACGCACGCACACACACGCACACACACACACACAGAGACACCCAGACTTTTCACATTAGTTTGTCTACAGCGAGTGCGATTTTTTACACTGGACAACTGATCTTAGAACCACACAGAAGTGGGACATCTGGGTGGCGTGGCGGTCTATTCCGTTGCCTAACAACATGGGGATCGCCAGTTCAAATCCCCGTGTTACCTCCGCCTTGGTCAGGCGTCCCTACAGACACAAGTGCTCGTGTCTGCGGGTGGCAAGCCGGATGTGGGTATGTGTACTGGTCGCTGCACTAGCGCCTCCTCTGGTCGGTCGGGGCGCCTGTTCGGGGGGGGATAGTGTGATCCTCCCACGCACTACGTTCCCCTGGCGAAACTCCTCACTGTCAGGTGAAAAGAAGCGGCTGGCGACTCCACGTGTATCAGCGGAGGCATGTGGTAGTCTGCAGCCCTCCCCGGATTGGCAGAGGGGGTGGAGCAGCGACCGGTACAACGTGCAAGAGTAGGGTAATTGGCCAGATACAATTGGGGAGAAGGGGGGGGTCCTACCAAAAAAAAAAAAAGAACCACACAGAGTTTATAAGCTGTTAGATGCATTTATAGTTATATGGTTTGGAGACAGTGGCACTGATGAAAAGACAGGAGGTGGAGCTGGAGGTGGCAGAGTTGAAGATGCTAAGATTTCCATTGGGAGTGACGAAGAAGGACAGGATTAGGAAGGAGTATATTAGAGGGACGGCTCAGGTTGGACGGCTTGGAGACAAAGCAAGAGAGACAAGATTGAGATGGTTTGGACATGTGTGGAGGAGAGATGCTGGGTATATTGGGAGAAGGATGCTGAATATGGAGCTGCCAGGGAAGAGGAGAAGAGGAAGGCCAAAGAGGAGGTTTATGGATGTGGTGAGGGAGGACATGCAGGTGGCTGGTGTGACAGAGGAAGATGCAGAGGACAGGAAGAGATGGAGACGGATGATCTGCTGTGGCGACCCCTAATGGGAGCAGCCGAAAGTAGTAGTAGTAGTAGTAGTAGATGCATTTATAATTATATATCATTTGCCTGTTTAAAGCCTATTACCATTTCCGTGAATTGCAGTTCATTAGGCACTTTTCCCCATAGATCAGCTAGTATGTCCGTCAAGACTCCGCCAAGATATTTTGCATTAGGTGTCTATTCTATATGGATGTGTCGTAGAGCTTGACCATAGACTATGATGGGCTCAAGGGGATTCATTTTGCAGCCCAGAAAAAGTGATTTGAGTTGTGTGTCTTTAGACATGTTGAGAAGATTTTAGGCTCCGTGTAGAAAAGAAAAAGTCTAGCATAGACAACCTTTACTACAAAGCAGAAATAGTGTGCTTTTGAATCTGTAAATGTACTAATTGAAAATCTTAGACTGCTTTTATTTGTCACTGCCTCATATGCATGTCTCATACATACAAGGGGACGAAATAACGTTTCACGTGGACCACAGTGCCACATAAAAACAAATAACAATGACTTCACAGACCTAACCATCACAAGCACACCTGACACAGACAGTGAGTAAGAAGGTCAAAAACTCATTTTATGGAGGGTCTAAGTGTTCAGGCTGTTGAGGAACCTCACAGCCTGAGGAATGAAACTGTTGCATAGGCTGGTGGAGGCAGCACGGATGCTCCGGTACCTCCTGCCGGAGGGTAGGAGGTTGAAATGGATGTGGGAAGGGTGGGTGGGGTCCTTCACGATGCCGAGAGCCTCCAGGTGCACTGTGCATCATAGATGTCCTGGATGGATGGGAGAGCACTTCCTAGGATCTTTCCAGCTGTCTTCACTATCTGCTGTAGGGATATTCGGTCAGAGGCCTTGCAGTTCCCATGCCAGGCAGTGATACAGCTGGTCAGAATGCTCTCTAGGGTGCCTCTGTAGAATGTTCTGATTCTGATTCTGATGAGGATGGGTGGAGGGAGACTCGCCTTCTTCATATGCCACAGGAAGTCAAGAAGCTGCTGGGCCTTCTTGGAGAGCACAGTGACATGTGAGGACCAGGAGAGGTCCTCTGTGACGTGAACCCCCAGGGACTTAACGCTGCTGACTCTCTCCACATCAATACCATTGAAGGTCAGAGGGGTATGGTGGGTGCTGGTCTTTCTGAGGTCAATAATAACCTCCTTCATTTTTTTCTATATTTAGGGAGAGGTTGTTGTTTTTGCACCTCGCCGCCAGTTGAGCCACCTTCGCTTTGTATGATGATTCGTCGTTGTTGCTGAAGAGACCTACCGCTGTGGTATCGTCAGCAAACGTTAGAATGAAATCTAAATCTGCAGCTGGTTTTGCTCTATTTCTGTGAAATAAAACAGATGAGCTCTCTTTAAAGTTTCACAAGAAACCTTCCACAATAAGCATGCTGCTGTTGCACAGCTGCAAAGCATCAACGCCGCATCGAGAACATGCATGCATGCAGGCACTCCTTATGGAACAATGCTAAATCAACATTAGTATTCTTGCATGAATTATTATTCACACTGTATACTATGTGACATGTACCGCTTTGCAAGAGAGAACTTTAACTGGTGTGCTTTAAATATTCTGTTTGGGAAACGACACTCATAAAAGAAAGTGGTTCCCCCACCAAACAATGCGTGAGAAACCTCATTTCTGTTTCAAGAGGTGACTGGAAACTGTGGAAAAAATTTTAGAAATCACAATTACTACACTAAGCAGTAATGGTAATTAAGTAGTAGTACTTAGTCATTTGAAGTCAGGTGCAATGTTGTAAGATGTTTGCGATGAGGAAAAAGAAAAACCAGAATCTTTCACCTCTGCCTGTTTCACGTCACAATGTCATCACAATGTTTTTCAGTGTTTCCTCATTCTTGAAAGGAACCCCGACTATGAAGACTTGTAGGACTTATTAGATTAATGTTTAAATCAGCTGTATAAATGTGATATAAAAAACACTTTAGGTGTCTTAGCTTGTATAAAATTTGAAAAAAAAAATCCTTTCCCTCTCAGGCCGCCATTGTTTGCGTCGCAATGCAGTCTGGGTAGCGATGTCAAATGGTTGCACCGGTCTTGGTCCCATTCTCTTGATCCTACAGCGAGATACATGTCTTTTCTTCAGCCTTTTCAATTTGAACCCGAGTGCAATGTTAGCGAGGAGGACAACATAGAAGGCATTACTCAAAATGTACATCAAAATGAAGAGGACCAGAAAGGGGTGGAGATGAGAGTCAGGGATCTTACACTTTTTCACCAATGATTTTCCATGACTTCTCCAAAACCTTTTACTGAATTTCCATGACCAAAAGCAATTATTTTATCTCAATGGGACCACCGAAAACTAATTATCGTAACACTAAGTAAAATTAGGTTTACATCTGAAATGTATGGTGCCTCTCTAAAACAAAACAAAAAAAACACCAGACAGGCACACTTAGATACATTTTCTCATATTTTAATTCCAACGGTTTAACATTTTTGTCAATGTCTCAAAAGATAAAAATGCCATCACATTTTCTGTCAGAGATAAACAGAGAGAAATAGTGCATTGGGGTAGGAATGCCAGTGCTAACTACTGATTACTCAGTAATCAGTACATGAGTTATCAATATAAAAAAAAGACATAACATAAATAAATTAAATAAATCTTCCAAAATTAATTTCCACTCCTAAAACTAGAGACGGAGTATGCAAAGTCTGCAACTCAATGTGTAGTCTTCAGTCTTTCCTTCTGCTCCATCCCACCGCCTCACGTGTAAACCCATTTGTTTGGACTGCAAATGGTGGTTTAGGCTTTCGCCAAACAGCACTACATATGCCTTTTGTTGGCACACTTCTGACAGTAAGAGTCTTTTAAAGTGCGGAGCAAGCCCACAAGTGCAGACATAGGCACACTTGTTCTCACCACAGGTACATTTCGCTGGGTCGTGTCCTCGGATGACTTGAGTGAGTAGTGTGAATTCATGATTTTTAGTGCCCACAGTCTCTCCGCTTTGAGGACTTCATTTTTTGCAGAAAGTTGTCTGCTTTGTTGCTGTGGAAACTGTAGTAGTGTTGCTGGATGTCCTCACAGCATCTGCGTTCATAAACTCACCTATGGGTATTGCGTTGCTAGCAACTGCAGCTACAGTCTTGTGTTTTTTCCCCTTCAAGTGGCTAACGAGCGCTGCCTTGCCCATATTCGAAATGTCAAATGTTTTACAGCACAGTTTGCAATTAGCACGTCTTGGGTCAGTGTCTTTTGCCAGCCATAATTGGTATTTACCCTTAAAAAGCTATGTATTATTGAAGCAGCACTTCCCTGGCATTTTGTCGAAATCGTCCGTTTGCTAGCAGAAGCAACTGCAGGCTGGTGGGCGTGCCTGCAGTTCCTAGGCGCTTGCACGCCGCATGCCCAGTAACACAGACTGAGCCAGACTGAATAAACTTTTCACACCACCAAAATATCACGACGGTCCGTGGCAATTTACATTTTATTATGACACATCGACTTTGTTTGCATTAATTGATGGAACTTTAGATCTTTTTCCATGACTTTTCCAAAACTTCTGAAAAAATATTATTTTCCATAACTTTTCCAGGGCCTGGAAATTGCATTTTGAAATTCCATGACTTTTCCAGGTTTTTCATGACCGTACGAACCCTGGAGAGTGGGGCAAACTGCTTTCTATGCCAACCGAGAGGGAGTGTGTTTATTGTGAAGAGCTTCGGTTTCTGTCAGAAGCTGGTCAAAGTAAGCATATGGATCAAATTATCGTCTTATGATAAGACATATTCCAATATCAATAATTTCAGAGATTAGCATCCACCACCATCGTATGCTTTATACCTTATGAGAATATACACTAAAATGCACTAATAAGATGCTTACGGGTATGGTTATAATTACAGATATCCCATGCATCACAACACACAAGAACTTTGAGGCAGTTTGCCTCAATGGAGATGTTTTATAGGCTCATCAGCCTCCATGACCGGGAGAGTGCTGGTGTACGCAAGTCAAAACATCAACCCATGTTCACCGTTAAGTTCTCTACATTTATTTTAAATATTTTATATCGTACAATAAACTGTATTTCATAAAAGCTGGTGGTATCTTGTCATCATCATCATCATCATCATCATCATCATCATCGGCAGTCACTCGGGGTCAAGTATGATGGTCCTCCTTTTAGGTCCTTGTAGGTATCCTTACGGGAGGACGCGAAGTGACCGATGCACCTTCTGGATTACAGACCCTCATTTCTTTAATAATTTGTGGATGTCTGTCAGTGGAGATGGTAGAGACCTTCAATTCATCTATGGTTTCAAGAGCTTCCTGAAAACCTTTGATTTGCATGGTATTAGAGCTCGAAACTCAGGTGCAGCTTAATACCGTGAAGTCGGCAACCTTTTGACTCTGCACAGCTAAGAAAGTGTAGATAATAGTATTTGGCTGAGTGGCCAGGAGAGTCGCACCGACCATTTCCACAGAGCACAACTTCTTCTCGTGATTTCATGGTAGTTAACACTGCACTCTGCTTTTTGGTCCATGTTTTTTTAATAACAGGAAACACAAACATCTTCCTCAGTGTTGGGTACGTGTGTTCACTTATTGTTTTGAGGTTCATGTTACTACAGAACTGTTCAAATAAAGCTAAATGGATGCCACTGAAGAAAACTGATGCTGCCAAAAGCAAGTTTCCTGCCCCTTTGGTCCGAGTCTGCCATCTGTAACCACAGCCGTAAGCACATGTGAGCTCTAGTTTTAACTGGGATCCTTCATTTTTCAGTTCCTTCACACCCTCCTTGACAATCAAGGAGCCACACTTTAAACAATGCTGAAGCAATTGTTTTAACTGTTCCCCCAAAACTAGAAAAAGCCTATCTTCTTTATGGGTGTCAGTTGAAGCTTGTGATTCCTGGCAACCCTGCAGCCCGTACACTGGCTCTCACGTTCACACGTTTCTGGAGGAGTGACAGAGGAATCCTTTCTGAAGGAAGCACACTTCCGCTGGCTTGACAATAAGTTGAGTGACTTTCCTTCTGCCCTCCTCTCATCTTTTTAGATGCAAAGCACCTCTGAGCTAAAGGTGAAAGTCACTCACTCAAAGGATCACGGTAAGCTATAGGTGACTCAACCTGGACATGCCGGCTTGCCACTTCTTACATGGCAGCAAGGACGGAGCAAAAGGTTTGTGGGTGTAAGCTGTGGGTTTCTGGCTTACATAAAAAAAAATAATTAACCATCAAAGCCAAACTTAAAACCATGTTTGTGCTTCTGCAAGCATTGTGATAGTAATCCAGTGACAGATTTAACTGTGACTTAGCTATAATATGTGCTGTGGGTCAGTTTGGTAAAACCAGCGTTGCTCCACCCTCGCTGAAATGTAACAAGTCGCAAATCAGCATTCCAGGTGGGGTGCATCTATGTCAGGAATCAGGAACAATTTATTGTCATCTCATTCATATACTTGCATACACAAAAGAAACGAAATTTTGTTTCTCCCAGCCCACGGCAGTGCAACACAAAAGACAAAAACACATATCCAACACCCCCCAAACATGACACCATCAAAAACATACAAAACCAGAGAGAACAAAGCAAAAAAAACACAAACAGTCAACAACACAGTCCATTCAGTAAATCTGTAACACAATCACAAAAAAAAAAAATCACTGTCCATGAGAACGAACGTCAGCCAGGACGACTGTTGGAACTGCCGGTCTGCGTGGGCTAGCAGTTAGCTTAGCCTGCCCCACTTCCACGTCCTGTCCGACCGCCCTTGGTGTTTCCTCTTAGGGCACAGCTCTGATCAGGGCCATGGTGTTTGGGCCCACAGGATGCAGCAGACCAAGCTCCGTCAGCCGATCCAGCACTAGCTCTCCCAGCCTTCAACACACCTCTCCCGCACTCCACACAACGACACAAACGCAGACGCAGACAAAACAACGGTCTGGCACCGCCCTCTGTGTTATTGGAACTGCCGGTCTGCATGGACTAGCAGATAGCTTAGCCTGCCCCGCTCTCCCAGCCGATTCAACACCAGCTCTCCCAGCCATCAAACGAAATCGACGATCACAGACATAAACCGTCGTAAAAGTTCTTCACAAAATGACACAAAGTCTGATGTAGACATGGACAAAGACACTGCATAGTCATTACTGGGTGAGGCCGCCGCAAACGCAAGTTTGCACCACCAGCCTCCCACACCGGAGGTAGCTAACAGTGATCCTCTGAGCGACACTCATACAGAAGCTCCGCATCTAAAAATGCACTGGAACTTCCAGAGCAACTTTGGGCTTTCAATCTTTGTCCCACTGAATGTCCCACAGATGCCAGCAACACAAGCAGATGGCCCCTACAGGGTTCACTTGCCATTATTAAAAAGTCAAATGTGTGTTGTACATAAATGTTGCCTGATTGATTGTTTTCTATACAAGTTTACCACAGTGTTTCCGCTCATTTTTGTGCAGCTGTGGTGGTTTTGAGTGACGATTCTACATTTGTTCTTTACCTGTCTATGTTTGTGCCTAAGTCATGATTCAAGTCAAGGTTCTAGTGCTAAAATGATTTTAATCGAAATACAATCATTACTTCTACAACACTGGACTATTTTTTTTTGTTTTAGATAATGAGTGTTTATTTTACTTTCAAAATGCTCTTGCAGCGGCGGTAAATTCCCTTGCTGTGGTGGCGGACTACTGCTAAATGGAAACATTGCTACCAGAAAATGTCATGTTAAAAAAAATCTGAACCTACATTTTACACATGAACCCTTCTGTTCATTTGTCATCAGGTGTCGTAAACTGTAATGCTTTTTCAGAGGAGTATAGAAGGACCCACAGGACTCCATATCATATCTAGTCTCCTGTTGCATTCAGTGCAATTCTCTATACGAAGGCTTTAAAGGCTACAGGGGATTTGGACAGGGAGGAATGGTGCATGCATTCTACGCTGAAAATGAGCTTGCAGGAAGGATACTGCAGCACTGACTGCTTTTATGTGGCTGCAGGTACTTTCAGAAAATACATTTAATTCTGTTCTCTGAAGCTCGTTGGTTATATTTGCCTCACTGACAGTCATTTACATATACTTTCACTAATTACCTTTCTGAGCTTGTCTGCATAATTTTGACAAGATAGCAGGAAGAGCATGACTGTCATACATTTTAAGTATTGCCAACGCTGACGTTGACAAACTGAACACTCATTAATTACGTGCAGTAAATTCATTGCTATAGCCAACAGGTAGGTATACAATGCAAAAGCCAGCATCTTCAATGAGTGAGCGCTAGTAATGAAGATTTATCTTCTTTATAGGTGAGAAAAGTACCCTGCTGTCCAACGTTGTCAAACTCATCCAGATATTCAAGACATTCGAACATTAAGCCAAATAATACTTCCAGTTATTTAGTACTCTGCAGAGGAGGAACTCTATACACACTGCTCTGCACAGTTTTGCCTCTCTCCTTTTGCACTTGCCGAGAAGAATTTTGGGTATGCAGACACCTCAGCTCAGCCGTACTCCATGCGGTTAAATGATTTCCAGCAACATTTTTGAAGAAAAAAAAACAACCCAGCTAGATTTACAGTGATCAATCGTGCACTCATCACAGCTGATGAGCTGGACACAAGAGGACAAACACTACTCTTTTAAGCCTGTTTCCTTTTGTTTAACGATTCGATGAAGAGTAACTACCACGGCACATAAATAGGGAAAAACATTATCAAAATTATGATTTGATGAATAATTACCACCACTGCACACAGAGTAGAAATTATCGTAAAATATCAATTTTTAATGTTGTGATAAACTGTAATTTGCAAAAATCTTTTTTTAATCACAACTTGTTTTGATCCGTCAATAATTAGTTATACTCTTCATTCTTTATGCAAATTCTGCGTTTTAAATTTTCATTGATCACATCTTATTCTTCAAAGTTAATTTTTCCTACACAATTATTTTCCCTTGTAGCAGTTAATGAGACTAGATGAAAGAAAACAAGAGCGCCACAGTGACAGATAAAAGCCAGAATGCCCTCGGAGGATCATAAACCTTTAAGAAAGAAGTGGGCGTAACTTGTAGGCAGAAGGGGGCGTAACTTGAAAAGGGGGGAACTTCTAGTCTTACAGGCTGCGGACGGATACTTTCGGATGGTTCGCCTTCAGAGGCTGCGCTGCAGGAGCAGGTTGTTTACATCCTAGCAGGAGAGCGTCTAGCGTCTCCTGTCTTTGACGTTTCCTCGAGCAGATTTCACTCACTATCCGAGGGTGTTTAGACTCCTTGTGGGAGAAAATTGTAGGCATGGCATTTGATTTTAGTCTTTGCTTATGACCAGCAGCACCTGTGAGCTCTTTTTAGCAGCTGTGGTCGACTAAATGCATCAAATCCATCGGGAGAAAAGTGGCAAGAACACAGCCGCAGGTCTTTAGGAAGTTGTCTTCGTCCACAAGCATTTTCCTACTCCTTTCTCCTTTTCTTATAGCTAGCAAAGCTGTGAAGACTTACATCACTTCTCTCCTCTTCACATGCCGGCAGCCATACCAACATGTACCCCAGCTCTGCCAATGACAGAAGCTTAACAAGTATTAGCTTGGCTAGTACTTCGATGGGAGCCCTCCCGGGAAAACTGAGTTGCTGCTGGAAGTGGTGCTGGTGAGGCGCCGTCTTCCCTCTGGTCCTAATAAACAACAAAAATCCCACTGCAGTGACGGGACACTGTGCTGTAGGAGACGCCGTCCTTCGGATGAGACGTTAAACCGTGGTCCAGACTCACTGTGGTCATTAAAGAGCCCATGGCGCTTACCGCAAAGAGTGGGGGGGGGGGGTCCCCCGATGTCCTGGCAAAATTCCCAGCCCGACTCTCTGCATCTAGCCACCTAATCATCCCCCTGTGTAATTTGCTCAATGATTCCTCCCTCTCCACCTCAAGCTGTGTGGTGAGCGTTCTGGCGCAAAAATGGCTGCCGTTCATCACCCAGGTGGGTGCTGCACATTGGTGGTGGTTGAGGTGAGTTTCCCTCCAATTCTGTGAAGTGCTTTGGGTGATTAGATAAAGCGCTATATAAATGTAATCCTTTATTATTATTATTATTATTATTGCCTTTTGACTGGAAACTACAACCAAAAGTAGCACAGTATGGTATTGTATTGATATTTTCTCTACTGTGGGCCGGTAGAAATAGCGACGGGTAACGGCAGCGCCGTTAGCTCACCTCTCCATCGCAACCAATTTACGTCGTCGTCAAACCAGAGTGCATTGTGTACGTAAAGTAATGGCAGCCTCTGTAGATCAAAATATGTATTAAATGTTGCGGATTTTAAAAATAATGAAAATATTTCATGTTTCTAACGAGGCATTTTAGTAGTAGAGGGTAATTATAGTGTATTAAGGCCTATAAGTCTTAATAGTCAGCGCTCCTTTTAACAGTGTGACATTGACATTTTGATGTGAAGCACGGCCAGAGGTGAGCGAGCCAGTTTTCCCCTTATCTCAACCATCTAACGACACAAATTACCCCCTCGCTCGTCTCTCTCTCTCTCTCGCTCTCTTTCTAACTGCAGATTAATCCTTCAGCAGCCTGTCCTTGATTCGCTGCGCATTTCTCATGAACAAAATACATTGTTCAAAACCTCTCCTCAAGGACAGGCTTCAGTGATTCAGCAAATGAGTGGAAACTTATCTTCATGAAGGCGGGTGTGTGTTTGTGTGTATGTATTCCTTTTTCTTAATTGAGCCGCAAAAGGGTAAATGACTTAATGACTCACCAATAGAAGAAGTGGACACATTTGATTCACTCTGCACAACAGCGAGCCAGTTTTCGGAGGTGTTGGTACAAGTACAATCGATTGAACATAACCAGTCCATGTTTGCCAAATCAGATTAGAATAACATCCTCATCTGTGACGCTTGCAGCTGAACTTTCCGAAGCAAAAAGGACGTTTATTTGCACCATCATACGCGTTATATGGGGGAAACACCGAGGGTGGTCTGCCGGTATGCAGAAATGGGGCAGGCTAGGCTAACTGCTAGCCCATGCAGACCGGCAGTTCCGGCACTCATCCTGGCTGGCGTTGGTTCTCTGGACAGTTGAGTTTTCGGACTGTGTTGCACTGGGTGCACTATGTTGTTGGCTGTTTGTGTGTGTGTGTTTTGCTTTGTTCTCTCTGCTTCTGTATGTTTCTGGTGGTGAAGTTTTTGGATATGTGTTTTTGTGTTGCACTACTGTGGGCAGGGGGAAATGGAAATTTGTTCCTTTTGTGTACGTAGTACATAAGATCCATCCATCCATCCATTATCCGAACCGCTTCTCCTGCTCTCAGGGTCGCGGGGATGCTGGAGCCTATCCCAGCAGTCATTGGGCGGCAGGTGGGGAGACACCCTGGGCAGGCCGCCAGGTCATCACACAAGGCCGACACACACACACCCACACACACACATTCATACCTAGGGACAATTTAGTATGGCTGATTCACCTGACCTACAGGTCTTTGGACTGTGGGAGGAAACCGGAGCCCCCGGAGGAAACCAACGCAGACACGGGGAGAACATGTAAACTCCACACAGAGGAGGACCCGGGACTAACGTAGCTAATGCTATTTATAAGTAACAACGGACATATGTTACAAGGTTGGACTACCCCGGGGCTCGAACCCAGGACCTTCTTGCTGTGAGGCGACTGCGCTAACCGCTGCGCCACCGTGCCGCCCTGTACATACGATGAAATGACAAATAAATTGTTCCTGAGTCCTGTCTTTCTGAAGTCATAAGTGTGCTGTTTATAAAGTTATAAGTGTGCCTACTAGAAGGTAGTTGTTCAGTAAGAAACCAAGGTTTTAGGCGTCCATGCTGTGAATATAACACACTGCTTCACTTCTTCTTCAGATGATGATGCTGTCAAGAAGAACAGAAATGGAAAAAAAAATAATTTTTCTAGCTGTGTTCTCAGCTGGGGGGGGGGTGCTGACTGTCAGTAAAAACACCATTTCTCATCTTCAGCTTACCTGCTGTTCTCACACACACCCACACACACACATATGCAGATATCAAATATTATCAATTATCAAATGCCGCAGCAGCCCAGAGGGAGAAAGTGCTCCATTTGTTGTATATTTTAATCAGTGCAGGAAAAACTACACACATTTTTCACACCCTTTTGACGTTATCCTCATAACATCTGTCAAGCTTGTTAAGGAATTGTGTTTAACTAACATGGGTCCTTGTCAAATTTGTTTTCCAGCAGAAGCACGCAAACAATTTTGAACAATGGCAAAAGTCTTCGTTGTGACGGCGGCGCATTAGCACATCAAATGTGACTGCGTCGTTCTTCCTGTTTCGCGGTGTGGTTAAAAACACCACGGCGGGCTCTCCGCATTAAGCCTGACGCCACCCTGTGAGCGGTGGACAGCTTTATACGTGCTGCGGTCAACAGATCGTAGCAGTGGACGCCCTGGCCGGGAATCACTTTGACAGCCTGATCTCACGACACGAGACGGGCGTCTGCCTTCGAAGACCCCCGAAAAACATTTGAACAAAAACGGGCTGTGTTTCTTCCCAGACCCTCGGGCCCGTAATGGAAAAGGTTGTGTGGGGGGTCCGGGGAATTAAGAGTGAATTTTTTTTGAGGAACATTACCTTCTGCAACGCAATTGCTGCCATTAAGCCCAAACGGGTTTTACTCTGGGGACGCAGTCAGTCCTCCCGGTACACAACTGTGACAGCTAAATAGCGACCGCGCTGAAGAAAACGATTCGTCCGAAAAGGTTCTTTCGTTCACCAGACAACAATGTGGTTGTCAGCTCGACGCCGGCGGGTTGTTATCTTTGCTGCAGTCTGCGGAGGGGAATTAATAGGACAAGTCTTCTGCATGTCAGGACGCTGTCAGCAAACCTCCTCACCTGCAACATCTGCAACAGGCATCTTCTCGCCGACATATAAATGTGCGGACTGTCGCATGAACATGAACATATGGATTAATGTTGAACTGGACGTATTCAAACAAATTATTCACTGCATACTGGGTCTTTACTGGGAACCGGGGATTGCCCAAAACATTTCTTATATCGCCACCGACTAACACATGAGTAGATAGATGTATGGGTGTGTGTGTGTGGGCCCTGTGATGGCCCAGCGGCCTGTCCAGGGTGTCTCCCCGCCTACCGCCCAATGACTGCTGGGATAGGCTCCAGCATCCCCGCGACCCCGACAGCAGGATAAGCGGTTCAGATCATAAATGGATGGATGGAGATATATATATATATATATATATACCTCCATCCATTCCTCCATGGGACGTACCATCGACAGATAGAAGACGTAGCTGATATCGAGAAATCCCACCAGTGGCTAGAAAAGGCTTGACTGAAGGACAGCACAGAGGTTCTGATCATAGCAGCAAAAGAACAGGCAGTCAGGACCAGATCGGTTGAGGCAGGGGTCTACCGCACCAGACAAGACCCAAGATGCAGGCTGTGCAAAGACGCCCCTGAGGCAGTCCAGCATTTAGTAGCAGGGTGTGAAATGCTAGCTGGGGAAGTGTACACTGAAAGGCATAACCAAGTGGCTGGGATAGTGTACAGGAACATCTGTACTGAATACAGACTGGAAGTCCCCAAGTCCAAATGGGAGACACCGCCAAGAGTGGTTGAGAATGGCAGAGCTAAGATCCTGTGGGACTTCAAGTCCCAGACTGACAAGCAGATGCTGGCTAAGCAACCAGACATTGTGGTGGTTGATAAGGAACAGAAGGCAGCAGTAGTGATCGATGTAGCGATCCCGAGCGACGGCAACATCAGGAAGAAAGCACGAGAAGCTAGAGTAATACCAAGGGCTGAGGGACGAGCTAGAGCAGATGTGGAAGGTGAAATCCACAGTAGTCCCAGTGGTAATAGGAGCGCTAGGGGCTGTGACCCCTAAACTGGGAGAGTGGCTCCAGCAGATTCCAGGAACAACATCTGAGGTCTCTGTCCAGAAGAGTGTGGTCCTAGGAACAGCTAAGATACTGCGCAGAACCTTCAAACTCCCAGGCCTCTGGTAGAGGACCCGAGCTTGAGGAAGACACACACCACCCGAAAAAGGGTGAGAGGGAGATTTTTGACACACACACACACACACAGATATATGTATGGCGGCGCGAACTTACGTTTACGGCAGCCTCACCCAGTGCTGTCCAAGCAGTGTCTTTGTCCACGTCTAAGTTTGTTTTGTCTTCGTTTGATGGCTGGGAGAGCTGGCGCTGGATCAGCTGGGAGACCTGGGTCTGCCGTGTCCTGTGGGCCCAGGGACCATGACCCTGATCGGAGCTGTGCCCGAAGAGGAAACACCGAGGGAGGTCTGACAGGATGCCTGACAGCGAGGAGTTTCGCCAAGGGGACGTAGCGTGTGGGAGGATCACACTACCCCCCCCCAGTCCCCCTCCCCCCCCCCGAACAGGCGCCCCGACCGACTAGAGGAGGCGCTAGTGCAGCAACCAGGACACATACCCACTTCCCGCTTCCCACCCGCTGACACGTCTGTAGGGCTGCCGACCAAGCCGGAGGTAACATGGGTATTCGAACCGGCGAGCCCCCTGTTGGTAGGCAACGGAATAGACCGCTACGCCACCCGGATGCCCCGGAATTTCGTTTCTTTCGTGTACACATGTACACGAAAGAAACGACAATAAATATTTCCTGATTCCTGATGTATGTATGTATGTATGTACGCTTGTGTGGATGGAGGCACACATTGTATGGATATTGTATGGATCCATATTGTATGGACGCACATATTGATGTGTGCACAGACTGATAAGACAGCAAAAATGAAAGCTTGATAAATTGATCAACTGAACGTGTGACAAACAACAAAAGAGTAAGCCGGCAAAGTTTCTAAAGGACCCAAAGTTTAAAAGAAGCCAAATACTGGTTTTGAAAAGCTCCTCGCCTGGTGAACGCCTGCAGTAAGCCACTGTGCATTAGTTAAAGGGGTTGTGAACCATGATGGCTGCTTTGAAATTTCACAGCCGTTACTTAGCCTTTGTACATAAAAACAGGTAACACGCCCACGGTTCACGCACAACGTCAAGAATAGCTGACTGCCGCCGAACACGGCTGCAGAACAAAATACATCCCCTAAAAGCAGTCGATACGGCTCCCCTTCCTGCCCTCGGGGCCGTGAAAACGGAGCCTGTTGCCTTTCTTTCTGCATGTCTCATCATTACGTTGTTGATTGTGGGGAAAGGGGATGGAAAAATGGGAGCGTCTGAAAGACAATCCCGCTTGCTAATGGCCTGCAAAGTTATCAGTTGCGGCTTAGTGGAGCTTAAAGCAGCTTCATTGGGATGTAATAGCCGGCGAACTTGTCCTCCATTCACTCTGGCTAATCCCTCCTTCAGGGCTTTCTCTCACAATCAGAGATTTGCGGAAAGAGAGAGAAAGAGAGGGCCGTACGAAGCGGGGAGGAGAAGGGAGAGGAAAATAGAAACTTGCAATCAGGTCGCAGATGAAAAGGAATTCAAATGACAACCAAAATGCCATCGGAATTAAGGCTTTGGATGACGGCTGGCTGGCTGGCAGAGCATGCGGGACTCGTGTGATTTAGGGGAGCTGCAGAACGGATCCCCCCCCCACCCCACCCCCCCCCAATACACTTATGTATAATTGTCATAAACATAGCAGCAAGGCTCACTCTTCTTCACTAGTGTGATCAGCCGCCGCTCTCGTTTCACGTGGCAGCAACGTGCAGGGAAACATTTCCCGTCTGATATCTCTCCTGCCTCAGCTCCTCGGATTTCAGAGTATCGCCCGAAGCCTCGAGCCGCCAAATGCGAAATCTCTAACTCTGTAACTACCCCCCCTTTTCCCTTCCTGTGGGCGCCGCTGTTAGGAACCCGATCTCTCATGCCCACAATGGCGGTTTCATCTAAGCTGCATCCTTAACTACGACGATCCGGTGTACTCCTCTACATTTACATTTCTCAAATCTCTTTTTATCTTGCCGTGTTCCGATCGTGTCATTTACTTTCTCTTATTCCGCATTCCTTGTCAAACGTCTTTTTACGCCTCGTGTAAAAGCCCTGTGACTTGGCTTTGTGCGGGAAATGTGCTAAACCAATAAGCTCGCCTTGCCTTACATTTTCCGCTGGCGAAGACGACTGACTGGAACCGTATTTTTGCTCAGATATTCCACATGATGCCTACGTGTGTATACGCACCCTCACACATCATACAAGGCTGCATGTTATGGTAAAGCTGTCTGTCTAAGAGACTGAGGGACAGACAGATACACAAGCAAGTACACACACACACACACACACACAAAACCACACACTCGTTTGTTTATATATCCTCGTGGGAACAACTACTACTACTACTACTACTACTTTTGGCTGTTCCCGTTAGGGGGCGCCACAGCGGATCGTCCATTTCCATCTCTTCCTGTCCTCTGCATCTTCCTCTGTCACACCAGCCACCTGCATGTCCTTCCTCACCACATCCATAAACCTCCTCTTTGGCCTTCCTCCTCTCCTCTTCCCTGGCAGCTCCATATTCAGCATCCTTCTCCCAATATACCCAGCATCTCTCCTCCACACATGTCCAAGCCATCTCAATCTCGCCTCTCTTGCTTTGTCTCCAAACCGTCCAACCTGAGCTGTCCCTCTAATATACTGGTTCCTAATCCTGTCCTTCTTCATCACTCCCAATGAAAATCTTAGCATCTTCAACTCTGCCACCTCCAGCTCCACCTCCTGTCTTTTCATCAGTGCCACTGTCTCCAAACCATATAACATAGCTGGTCTCACTACCATCTTGTAAACCTTGCCTTTAACTCTTGCTGGTACCCTTCTGTCACAAATCACTCCTATATATATATATATATATATATATATATATATATATATATATATATATATATATATATATATATATTCTCGTGGGGACAAGAATGTTTAAAATCCTATTTCCCTGGGACATCTGGCGTGGTGGTCTATCCCGCTGCCTCACCGGTTTGAATCCCCGTGTTACCTCCGGCTTGGTCGGGCGTCCCTACAGACACGATTGGCCGTGTCTGCGGGTGGCAAGCCGGATGTGGGTATGTATCCCGGTTGCTGCACTAGCGCCTCCCCTGGTCAGTCAGTGTGCCTGTTGAGGGAGGGAGAGGGCAGTGGGGGGAATAGCATGATCCTCTCACACGCTACGTCCCCCTGGGGAAACTCCTCACTGTCAGGTGAAAAGAAGCGACTGGTGACTCCACATGTATGGGAGGAGGCATGTGGTAGTCTGCAGCCCTCCCCGGATCAGCAGAGGGGGTGGAGCAGTGACCAGGACGGCTCAGAAGAGTGGGGTAATTGGCTGGACACAACTGGGGGGAAAAGGGGGGGGGATCCTATTTCCCTAAACCCAAACCCTAAAATCAACCCTAACTCTCATTTTAATACTAGACCTAAGCCTAACTACCCCGGTCCTAAACCTAACCACACGTCCACAAATAACCCTTTTCCTCATGGGGACCTAAAAAAATGTCCGCACAATGTAGGCAGCCTGGACTTTATTTCCCTATGTGGTCAGTAGGTTTTTACGAGTGTACACACACACACGCACACACACACACACACACTGTACCTTGCCAGCAGGCCCCCACAGTCAGCTGAGTATCAATGTGCGAGGGGTGGATTGGCCAGTCATCGGTCACCAGGTAGGGTTCATAGGTCACTCCATCCACAAACAGCGTCACTGCAGGAAACTCCACGTTGATCACGTAATAGTGCCACTCCTTATCACAGATCTGGGTGCAGAGAACAGGGGTCACGAATGATGCAGTTACTCACAGTGAGCTCAGACACAGGCCCAGCCTCTGGCTCCCTGGGGGCCGAGGAACATCAGCACCCCCAACACTTTTGCCCCCTTACCCCTCAATAAAGTTAGCATGAAATAAAAAAACAAAACAAAAACATATGCTTAGGCAAATCAAAAAGGCATTGTTCAATGGCCGAATATCTTTCAGGAACTGGCGTGAGACCGGCTGCGTAACCACCCGTCACGTAAAACGACCCAAACACACGACGCTCGACGTTAACCTTGCAACTTTACCAAATATACGACTTTAATCATTTAACGTCCGACTGTGAGCATTCAACAGTGTAACTTCTGTGTGTTCGGTATCTGTTAACATTCAAAACGATATTACATTCCTTCCCAGGTAGGTATATGAAAATAAATAAATAAATAAATAAAAAGAAGGGGGGGGGGAACACTTGACAAGCTGATAGTTTTGGTCATACTAATGCAATGTACCTCCACTACATTGAAGGTACATATGGTCCTTATATATATGTACACAAACACACACACACACACATATATAGTATATATATATATATATATATTACAACAAAATGAAACTTGAACTTGAGCATACACAAAAAGATCCATTTAATTCATTTATCCATTCATTCCTTCATGTTTATTTTGCTCATTTCAGTGCACACTTCAACAATACTGTCACATGTGAATACCTATTTACCCCCCCTATTTTCTCCCCGATCATACCCGGCCAATTACCCCACTCTTCTGAGCCGTCCCCGTCGCCGCTCCACCCCCTCTGCCGATCCGGGGAGGGCTGCAGACTACCACATGCCTCCTCCGATACATGTGGAGTCACCAGCCACTTCTTTTCACCTGACAGTGAGGCGTTTCGCCAGGGGGACGTAGCGAGTGGGAGGATCACGCTATTCCCCCCCTCCCCCCTGAACAGGCGCCCCCAACGACCAGAGGAGGCGCTGGTGCAGCGACCAGGACACATACCCACATCCGGCTTCCCACCTGCAGACACGGCCAATTGTGTCCGTAGGGACGCCCGACCAAGCCGGAGGCAACACGGGGATTCGAGCCGGCGATCCCCGTGTTGGTACGGCAACGGAAGAGACCGCCCCGCCACCCGGACGTTCCCTAGTTACCAATTATAATTACACACAACCCATGAATGAAAAGGAGCAGGAGTGTGACCCTTAACCAATTTGTCTCTTCTGTACGTAAGCAGACACAGATGTAGCTCAGTTAGCATTGCGCCCTCTAGTGGCAGTAGCACAGCGGTACAAAATTGATCACAACGTTCTCGTAAGAGGTCCAACATATCGTGACCTTTCCTTCCAGGCTCTAAACATTACAAGGTACCAACATGCGTGTCTTTGTGTTCCGCGGGCAGCTAACGCTCCTTTAATTCAGGACTTTGGTTGCGTAACAAAGGCCGTTCGTTTCTGCTACCAAGAGACCGATGTTTGCTTTCACCGCGGCACCGAGACCGTGAGACGCTCGCATCACTGTTTGGGACCTTGCTACCTCGGATGAAAGAAAAACAACTTCTCTTTCCTCATTTCTTATTCATTTGTTCCCCGCCGTGAGGACGCTTAATGAAGTTACCGTCTAACGAGCAGTTCATTAACAGAGTGTGAGGCAGGGACACAAACACAGTGGCAGAGGCCCTTTCACCACCAACCTTAATTAGCCTGTGCAAACACTCCCGTTTTTTTTCCCGGCTTTGCAGGGACCGTCAATACGTCCGTCTGTCTGTCTCTCTATTTGTCCGCCTGTCTTGCAGCAGTCTCTGCCTTTTATCCGAGTTACAAGGACAAACTGAGTTGCCTAAACCGGGAGGCCACTTCTTCTTCTTCTTTTTTCCTTTTTTTGATGATGTTGCAGAGAAGGTAAATTAAGTTTCAAAGGTTTTATCAATCCACTGAGGTTTTGCCTAAGATGGTTCCTCTCTCTCCGTCCCTCGTCCCACTGTGCACGCAACATCAGTTTGCTTTAATCGGCACGCCATGAAGGATGAGGTCGAAGTGCAAGTAAACATCATTTGATGCCCCAAATTTTTACTTCTTTTAAATGCCTGCAGAAAAAAAAAGTGTGAGCAACCTGACACTGGTAGAGCGCTTTCAAAGACGATGGTCACAATAACATATACACTACCGTTCAAAAGTTTGGGATCACCCAAACAATTTCGTGTTTTCCATGAAAAGTCACACTTATTCACCACCATATGTTGTGAAATGAATAGAAAATAGAGTCAAGACATTGACAAGGTTAGAAATAATGATTTGTATTTGAAATAAGATTTTTTTTACATCAAACTTTGCTTTCGTCAAAGAATCCTCCATTTGCAGCAATTACAGCATTGCAGACCTTTGGCATTCTAGCTGTTAATTTGTTGAGGTAATCTGGAGAAATTGCACCCCACGCTTCCAGAAGCAGCTCCCACAAGTTGGATTGGTTGGATGGGCACTTCTTTGAGCAGATTGAGTTTCTGGGGCATCACATTTGTGGGGTCAATTAAACGCTCAAAATGGCCAGAAAAAGAGAACTTTCATCTGAAACTCGACAGTCTATTCTTGCTCTTAGAAATGAAGGCTATTCCATGCGAGAAATTGCTAAGAAATTGAAGATTTCCTACACCGGTGTGTACTACTCCCTTCAGAGGACAGCACAAACAGGCTCTAACAGGTACTATTTAATGAAGATGCCAGTTGGGGACCTGTGAGGCGTCTGTTTCTCAAACTAGAGACTCTAATGTACTTATCTTCTTGCTCAGTTGTACAACGCGGCCTCCCACTTCTTTTTCTACTCTGGTTAGAGCCTGTTTGTGCTGTCCTCTGAAGGGAGTAGTACACACCGGTGTAGGAAATCTTCAATTTCTTAGCAATTTCTCGCATGGAATAGCCTTCATTTCTAAGAACAAGAATAGACTGTCGAGTTTCAGATGAAAGTTCTCTTTTTCTGGCCATTTTGAGCGTTTAATTGACCCCACAAATGTGATGCTCCAGAAACTCAATCTGCTCAAAGAAGTGCCCATCCAACCAATCCAACTTGTGGGAGCTGCTTCTGGAAGCGTGGGGTGCAATTTCTCCAGATTACCTCAACAAATTAACAGCTAGAATGCCAAAGGTCTGCAATGCTGTAATTGCTGCAAATGGAGGATTCTTTGACGAAAGCAAAGTTTGATATAAAAAAAATCTTATTTCAAATACAAATCATTATTTCTAACCTTGTCAATGTCTTGACTCTATTTTCTATTCATTTCACAACATATGGTGGTGAATAAGTGTGACTTTTCATGGAAAACACAAAATTGTTTGGGTGATCCCAAACTTTTGAACGGTAGTGTATCTAGCAAAGATACAATGTAAAAACGGAGACAAACCAACATGGGGATCGCCGGTTCGAATCCCCATGTTACCTCCGGCTTGGTCGGGCATCCCTATAGACACAATTGGCCGTGTCTGCGGGTGGAAAGCCGGATGTGGGTATGGGTCCTGGTTGCTGCACTAGCACCTCCTCTGGTTGGTCGGGGCACCTGTTCGGGAGGGGGGGGTGTTGGGGGGAATAGCGTGATCCTCCCACGCGCTACGCCCCCCTGGTGAAACTCCTCACTGTCAGGTGAAAAGAAGCGGCTGGCGACTCCACATGTATCGGAGGAGGCATGTGGTAGTCTGCAGCCCTCACCGGATCGGCAGGGGGGTGTGGAGCAGCGACGGGGACGGCTCAGAAGAGTGGGGTAATTGGCCAAGTACAATCGGGGAGAGAGAAAAAGGGGGGAGGGTTAAAAAAAAAAAAAAAAGACGAAGACAAAATTTAGCATATTCTAGTAAGAAAATCACCAACAAAAGTGAAATAATCTGCCGGTGCTGTGAGACATTTCAACTTGGTACGATTTTCTGAGACAAGATAAAATCACCCGTTTACCTGGAAAGACCAGAAATCTTGAGATGAAGCCACGTAAAACAGTTCTCCACAGATAAGCTCTCGTACTTAAAGCAGAACCTCAATCTTTCAATCTTGCAGTCGTTGGACGAAACCATTTTAAGCGGCTTTCCAAAAATGCACCTTTTAAGATAAATGTTCCCAGATCGTGATAATAACCTTACTATACATACGAGTAAACGATTCCTGAAACAAGATGAGGTATTTCTGTGTGGTTTCAATACTGTCAGACTTGTTCAGACAGACTTGTTTTCGCAGGAGACACACACACACACACACACACACACACACACAGAGCCTGTAACCACAGGTGGTTTCCTCAAGCTGAGCTTTGCAGTAATGGGGTGTCTCTGCTGAAGCTACCAGGGATCTCCAGCAGTGTTCAACACATTGCAAAGAGTTTCTCCTTTTACTCGTCTCCTATCACAGCTCCTCTTCACTTATTTAAGCTCTCATACCCACCACCCCCGGCTGCATGAGAGAAGGTGGGACACACAGACCCGTGAATGAACCCAGCAGTTCGCGCCTTACTATTTGCGGAGATCTGCTATGAGGAGCCAAACAGTATGAATGCTGATCAGCGGCACGGTGGGAAACCAGTGAGTGCTCCCCGTGGAGGAAGTAATGGCTCCCCTCCAAAACACGGCAGCGCTGAAGGCAAAAAAAAACAAACCCTGCGCCAAGAAAACACCACAGCAGTAATGTAAATCCTACTCCATTCATAGAAAAAATGGCAAAGCTTTGATTTGAATTTTATTTGGGTCTATTTTAGCTCTAACAGGCTGCTCTTCCATGAGTCCACGATTCTTTACCACACACAAAAATAATAAAAAAGACAATAAATAGAAAACCGCATAATAGTGTTGTACCCAAGTATGGACTCGATTGAGTCCGTATTTTGAAGGTCTCGGTCTCATCTGATATTTAACCCCAGCCACTGAGGACGCACAAGCCAGTGCGTTCTTAGTGCCGGTCCCAAGCCCGCATAAATGTGGAGGGCTGCGCCAGGAAGGGCATCCGGCATAAAACCTTTGCCAAATCAAATATGCGGCTCATGACACAGATTTCCATACAGGATCGGTCAGAACGCCACCGGTACTGTTGGCCAGCAGGGTGCCGGTGGAAACTATGCTACTGTTGGACAGAGGAGGGGGAAGGCATTTTCAGAGGCAGCGGGAGAGGAGGAAGGGTAGGAGTGTGGAGGTGAGAGTCAGAACTTTGAATGTTGGCTCTATGACTGGTAAAGGGAGAGAGCTGGCTGATATGATAGAGGGAAGGAAGATAGATATAGTGTGTGCAAGAGACCAGGTGGAAAGGGAATAAGGTCAGGAGCATCAGAGGTGGGTTCAAACTCTTCTACAATTGTGCAGATAGGAGGAAAAATGAGGTAGGGGTAATTCTGAAGGAAGAGTATGACAAGAGTGTGTTGGAGGTGAAAACAGTGTCAGACAGAGGGATGACTGTGAAGCTGGAAATTGAAGGTGTGATGATGAATGTTATCAGGGCATATGCCCCGCAAGTTGGGTATGAGATGGAAGAGAAATAAGAATTCTGGAGTGAGTTGGATGAAGTAACGGAGAGTCTACCCAAGGAGGAGAGAGTGGTGATTGGAGCGGACTTCAAGGAGCATGTTGGTGAAGGGAACACAGATGATGGATAATGGGGTGATGGGTAGGTATGCTGAAAAGCAGAGGAATGTGGAAGGACAGATGGTGGTGAATTTTGCAAAAAAGATGGAAATGGCTGTGGTGAATACATATTTCAAGAAGAGGGAGGAACACAGGGTGACATATAAGGCGCACACAGTGGACTATATATATTATGCAGAAGGTGCAATCTAAAAGGGATTGGAGACTGCAAGGTGGTGACAAAGGAGAACATAGCTAGGCAGCATCAGATGGTGGTCTGTAGGATGACTTTGGAGACCATGAAGAGGAAGAGAGTGAAGGCAGAGCCAAGGATCAAATGGTAGAAGATGAAGAAGGAAGACTGTTGTGTGCAGTTCAGGCAGGAGTTAAGTCAGGCACTGGGTGGTAGTAAAGAGTTGCCGGATGGCTGGGCAA
Organism: Lampris incognitus; assembly: GCF_029633865.1. Lineage (NCBI taxonomy): Eukaryota > Metazoa > Chordata > Actinopteri > Lampriformes > Lampridae > Lampris > Lampris incognitus. The sequence continues at coordinate 42,648,166 of NC_079224.1, read as the reverse complement.
CCACTGCAGAAATAGTGAGGGAGACAGCTAGGAAGGTACTTGGTGAGTCATCAGGACAGAGGAAGGAAGACAAGGAGACTTGGTGGTGGATTGAAGAAGTACAGCAAAGTATAGAGAGGAAGAGGTTGGCAAAGAAGAAGTGGGATAGTCAGAGAGATGAAGAAAGTAAAAAGGAGTACAAGGAGATGAAGCGTAAAGCGAAGAGCGATGTAGCGAAGGCAAAGGAAAAGGCGTATGGTGAGTTGTATGGGATGCTGGACACTAAGGAAGGAGAAAAGGACTTGTACCGATTGGCTGGACTGAGCTAGGAAGGATATGCAGCAGGTTAGAGTAATTAAGGATAGAGATGGAACTGTGCTGACAAGCAAGGAGAGCATGTTGAGAAGGTGGTAGGAGTACTTTGAGGGGCTGATGAACAAAGAAAAAGAGAGAGAGAAGGCTGGATGATGTAGTGTTGTAGTACTCGAGCCCAGGACTCGGACTCGAGTCCGACTTGAGTCCTGATTTTCAGGACTCGTGACTCGACTTGAGCACTGGTGACTCGGACTTGGACTCGAGCATTGACTGCATTCGGACTCGGAAGTTGAAGATGAGGACTCGGACTTGTTAACTGATAAAGAGTGGGGTTTTTTTTGTTGTTTTTGTTAGTTTCTGTTGTAATAGGTCCTAATAATTTGGCATAAGCTATTGATAGCTATATTAATACCGTAACATTATTCAATTTTGTGCAAGGGTGTGCACGTGTGCATACCCTTGCCCTTGCAAAACACCCATACAAATAAACGGAGACCCCAACACCACCACTGACTCTTTTAAATTCCTTGGAACATACATCAACAATAACCTGAAGTGGAAAATTAACATTGAACACATCACTGCAAAAGCTCAACAACGACTTTACTTTCTTAGGCAGTTTAAAAGCTACCAGATCAAACATCAAGTTCTCGTTCTGTTTTACTCAGCCATTATCAAGTCCATCATAACATCTTCGATTACAGTATTACAGTATTACAGTATGGTACGGCAGCATGGACAGTCAAACACGGAAAAAACTGCAGTGGATTGTCAACAAGGCATCCAAAATCATAGGCAACCCACTCCCCTCAGTTGAATCTCTACCTACTAACCGGACTGTAAAGCGAGCAGGGAAGATCACCTGACCCCTCACATCCTGCTCATAACCTCTTCCAGCTCCTTCCCTCAGGGAGGCGCTACAGGTCACTGTGCACTAACTAACAATAAACGCTCCACAAACAGTTTTATTCCCCTCACTATCAGTACTCTGAATTCCTCTCTATAGTCCCCTCCTCACACACTACTGGCATGTACACTACCATTCACCTAATTGTTGTGCGTAATATGTTTGTTTCTGCTATTGTGTGACTGTATTGTTCATGGTAATATGTGGTATTGTGATGTAGAGTTTAACATGGTGTACCGAAAACAAATTTCACCGGCCTTGGTCGTGTGGCTAATAAACAATCTAACTAACAATCAGGCAGGAGTCTTCGTTGGCTGTGATGTTTGCGGATGACATTGTGATCTGTAGCAAGAGTAGGGTGCAGGTTGAAGAGAGCCTGGAGAGGTGGAGGTATGCACTGGAGAGAAGAGGAATGAAAGTCAGTAGGAGCAAGATGGAATACCTATGCGTGAATGAAAGGGAGGACAGTGGAATGGTGAGGATGCAAGGAGTAGAGGTGATGAAGGTGGATGACTTTAAATATTTGGGGTCAACTGTCCAAAGTAACAGGAGTGCAGAAGAGAGGCGAAGAAGCGAGTGCAGGCAGGACGGAGTGGGTGGAGAAGAGTGTCAGGAGTGATTTATGACAGAAGAGTACCAGCAAGAGTTAAGAGGAAGCTTCACAAGATGGCAGTGAGACCAGCTATGTTATACGGTTTGGAGACGGTGGCACTGATGAAAGGCCAAAGAAAAGAAGGCCAAAGAGGCGGTTTATGGATGTGGTGAGGGAGCACATGCAAGTGGCTGGTGTGACAGAGGAAGATGCACAAGACAAGAAGAGATGGAAACAGATGATCCGCTGTGGCGACCCCTACCAGGAGCAGCCAAAAGTAGTAGTAGTAGTAGTAGTAGTAGTAGTAGTAGTAGTAGTAGTAGTAGGTCTCGTCTGATACTTCACAGTGTTAAGGACTTGGGCCTGACTCGGGCGGTATGGACTTGTGACAATTTTTCCAGACCAGTCAAGACTTTGATTTGCTTTTTGTTGCATTTTTGAAATTAATATGAAACTCCTGCTGAGGAGATCAATAAAGTGCATACTAATACCATTTATTTGTTTTTTATTATAATGATTTACGCACTGAAACCATCGGAAAGATGGGATCTGAAACATTCCTTGTTTGCTGAAAGGGGACACACCCTAAATAAATACGAGAGTGTTGTGAAATTGTGACTTTTATTATGATGGGAGACTACTACAGTCACAGTCATGGTGTTGAATTAGACTTGCACTGCTCTGGTGTCAGTCTCCACACAAGTTTTGGTCCTTTGGTCTTAAATTGGACTTGCCCCTTGAAGACTTGGTCTTAACTTGATTTCATCCTCGGTGGTCTCTACTACAAGGTTAATAAATATAATAAACACAGAAAAAGACAATTAATACAGGAAATAATTAAAATGTGGATACTGCCTTAGTTACATATGACTCCGAGAGGAGTCACAAGCAAAATGCTGCATTGCTAATTCAAGAGAAATGTGATGTTTGGGGATTTGTGGACTGGCCCTGTGCTTCATCACCGTCATGTACACTGATTAAAATATCCCAAGATAACAGACACGTTATTAACAGAGCGAACTTTTAGTTTCATCACCGAACATTAATCTTACACATGTGTATTTGACAAGACAGGCAGAATGAAACGCCACTTTCATTTAGCTGCCGGCCAGCTGGCTGTCTTTCAGAGTGAGGTTGAGTTACAGTGTCTTTACACTCGTTTTGTGTTTGCTGCTGTGTCCGCCTCCCACCACACCGTTAATAATCCCAGATGAGTAATTATGTGCCATTTGTAAAAGTGTGATCAGCTAATATTTCAACACAGCACATAGATTATTTAATGAAAAACACACAAGGCATTAATCTCTGTGTGACAGCAGACACCCCCCCCCCCCCCGTCGCTGGATGTTGACAGGCGCGTGGCGGCAGTTAAGAGGCAAGAACAGAGGAGGAAATGGGAGGAGGTGGGGGGAGGGCAATGGAGAAATGACTGACAGCATCACCCCTGTCTTTTGCTCTCCCGATCACACCTCTACTCCCTATTCGCTCCGCCATTATGGTTGAGTTTTAGCAAGAATTTGGTGATATGATATGTGTTACGGTATGGCAGAGTAGCGTAAATTTACATATTGGGACAGCGCATAGACACATGTGCGCGCACACACACACACACACACACACACAGACATTCACATGAACACTACATGAACTACAATGCTAGAGTAAATTCTTCATTGTTGAGTTGCAGACTGCAGCCTACACTGACCCTTCAAAAGACCGTCCTTCCACTCGCTTAACAATTTTCATGTGAGCTTCAGCTCGCTCGAGTGAGTGAGGTGAGGTCAACTGTACGTATCGTAGCATCATAATATATCACAACAAGCATTGCAACTGAATCGTGGCACTTTCTTGCTAATGCATAGCCCTACACTACCTGTCACCTAGTGGCCAGAAACATAAACTACACAATGAAATCGTGCAGCTGCCATATCGCCATCCATCCATCCATTATCCAAACTTCTTATCCTGCCCTCAGGGTCGCGGGGATGCTGGAGCCTACCCCACCAGTCACTGGGTGGCAGGCGGGTAGACACCCTGGACAGGTGCCAGTCCATCACAGCGCCAACACACACACACACTCACATTCACACCTAGGAGCTATTTTAGTATGGCCAATTCACCTGACCCACATGTCTTTGGACCATGGGAGGAAACTGGAGCACCTAGAGGAAACCCACCCAGATACTCAAGGTGTTGTGTTTTCTTTGTTATTTATATATTAGTTTTAAGTTTATTTACTAGTGTAGGTCATGCGCTCTTATACAGCCGTCAGGAACTTTTAAACCTCAGAACGGATTACTCACTTCCCTCCGCCATCACGGACAGTTTCCTCATCGATACTATCTGCTCACCGGCCTCGCAGTGGAAACGCTGCCCCCGTCGGCAATCGTAAACAGAAGAGGGGGAAACGAGGCGGGCTACATATTAAGCTAAGTAGCGCTCCCTTCCAAGTTTCCCTCCCCAGCAACTTCATGGCTAATGTCTGATCGTTAGCTAACAAAATGGATGGGATAAGACTCAGGCTGTCCTCTCAGGAAAGGCTGAAGAACTGCTGATGTTTATGGAGACTTGGCTCAACAGCAACATAGCCGACTCAGCAGTCGAGCTAGCGGGCCGCACAGCCTTCCGTGCCGACAGGACAGCGGACTCCGGCAAGATCCGCGGAGGAGGTTTGAGTATTTATGTCGATAACACTGGGTGCAACAATATAAAGATTATTGAAAGGCATTGCTCTGCTGATGTCGAGCTCCTTATGATTCAGTGCAGGCCTTTTTACCTGCCCTGGGAGCTAACGGCCATTACCATCGCCACTGTATTCATCCCCCCCACATGCTAATGCTAAGGAAGCACTTAAGCAGCTACAATGTGCCATCAGCAGACAACAGACCAAACACCCGGACAATGCCTTTATCATAGGTGGTGACTTTAATCAGGCTAACCTCAGGGCTGTATTGCCCAAATTCCATCAGCATGTGTCCTGCCCCACTAGGGGACAAAACACCTGGCCTCAACCCCTCCCTCTGTAACTGGACCCTGGACTTCCTGACCAACAGACCTCAGTCTGTTAGGTTAGGTGACCACACCTCCTCCACCCTGACCCTCAGCACAGGTACCCCTCAAGGCTGTATTCTGAGCCCCCCCCCTTTTCTACCTCATTACCCATGACTGCCTCCCAACTCACCCTTCAAATGTTATAGTTAAGTTTACAGATGACACCACAGTCATTGGCCGTATCACCAACAATGACGAGACGGCCTACAGAGACGAGATTCAGCACCTCACATCATGGTGTACTACCAACAATCTTGTCCTCAATGAGCAGAAGACGAAGGAGCTGATTGTGGACTTCAGGAGGTCTAGAAGCTGTAGCCACTCCCCCATACACATCAATGGGGTGGAAGTGGAGCGTGTTTCCAGCTTTAAATTCCTTGGAGTCTACATCAGCGAGGAATGTTCCTGGGCATTAAACACCCAGGCCCTTATGAAAAAGGCCCAACAACGCCTGCATTTCCTGAGGAGCACCCGTCTATCCCCCAAAATTCTCACCAACTTCTACCACTGCACCATAGAGAGCATCCTGATCACCTGCTTCTCAGTGTGGTACGGCAACTGCACCTCAGTAGACCAGAAAGCTCTGCAGCGGGTTGTCAAGGCGGCCCAGCATATCACCGATACCCAGCTCCCGGCCATAAAAGACATTTATCACAAACGCTGCCTTCAAAGGGGTCTGAACATCAGCAGAGATCCCACCCACCCCAACCATGGACTGTTCTCCCCCCTGCGCTCTGGGAGGCGCTACAGGAGCCTCAGAGCCCACACTACCAGGCTCAAAAACAGCTTTTTTCCACAAGCTGTTGTCCACCTGAACCTGGCCACTCACTGAATGTCTGTAGATATTTTTAAATATTTTGTACTCTTGCTCTTTTTTTTAAACTTATTTTTAGCTTTTGGTCTTCATGTGTGTATATCTTATATTGTGTTTGCTGTGTTTGTCTGTTTGTCTTGCACTGTCTAGTGAAGCCACAGCCCTCATTTCATTTTTAACATGTGCCTGCACATTGTTTTTAATGACAACAAACTGAATTGAATTGAATTGAACTGAATATGGGTAGAACATGCAAACTCCACACAGAGGATGACCCGGGATGACCCCCAAGGTTGGACTACCCAGCTCGAACCCAGGACCTTCTTGCTGTGAGGCGACCGCACTAACCACTGTGCCACCTGCTGCTATATCTCTTTGTGTGTAACCTTAAGAATCGATGCAAAAGGATACTCAGACAGGATTCCTTATGAAATGCAACTTGATGCAAGTTGATTGATTCCTCCTAAACATGGAGGCTCTATGTGATTGAGGCTTAGGTGTAGATTTGGGTATGGACAGTATGGACATGTCCCTACCAATATTTTTAGCGACCTCAAACAACTTTTGTCATTTTTACTTCACAACTGCTTCCATCTACATCATGTTTTTTTTTTCTTCAGTTCTTGCACTGGTTTTACTAAATTGTGCGCTGGTTTTACCAAATCGTGCACACGTTTGACTCATTATATGTGCTCGCTTTACTAAATTGTGCGCAGGATTTACTCATTGTGTGTGGTCACATCATACTTGTCCTTGGAGTTCGGAAAAGTTGGAAATATATTCACAGATTCAAACTTCCCGGAACAATAACTCATAAGCAAAATGTTGTTAAAACACAAACAATGCCTCTTTTCAACTGTAGTAAGATAGACAATGAGCTACAACCTAATTTTCACCAAACCAAGCCATCCTCCAAGCTGGATAAATAAAACTGACCTCTATTTACAGCCAGCTCTTACACAAGTGCACAGGGGCTGTAAACTCAGCACAGCACTGAAAAGAGGTACTACAAAAATAATTTCACCCTTATACAGTGCCGTGTCCCCAAAATCACTTCACACATCAACAGTCTCCTGCATAATTTGCATAATTTGGGGGAATTTTTAATGTGAAAAATAACCAATGACCACTTTTTTCAAAAGAATTCTGCTAAAGCACTTTTTTTCCAAGCTGAGTGTAGTAGTACAACCAACAGGAGAACACTGATGTGTGAAGTGATTTTGGTGACACTACACTGTATAAGGATCAGAATCAGAAACACTTTGTCATTTCATTTCATGCACTTGTGCACATGAAATGGAACGAAACATGGTTTCTCCCAGCCCACAGCAGTGCAACGCAAAGACAAAAAAAAATCCAAAAACTACAAGAACACATATATCCAAACTAACACAAATATCGAAACTAAAGAAATAAAAACACTGTCCAAGAGAACGAATGCCAACCAGGATGACTCTCGGAATTGCCAGTCTGCACGGGCTAGCAGTTAGCTTAGCCTGCCCCGCTTTCGCATCCTGTCAGACCCCTCTCAGTGTTCCCTCTTTGGGTGCAGCTCCGGTCAGGGCCGTGGTCATTGGGCCCACAGGATACAGCAGACCAAGCTCCCTTAGCCAATCCAACACAAGCTCTCCCATCCAGACACCTTCGACACACCTCCCCACACCCCACATGATGACACTAAAAAAAACCACACGGTCAAGACTAGACGAGGCCACCGCCAGACCACCCTCAGTGTTATCAGAACTGCCGGTCTGCAGGGGCTAGCAGTTAGCTTAGCCTGCCCCACTTCGGCATCCTGTCAGACTGCCCTCTGTGTTTCCTCTTCAGGCACAGCTCCAGGCAGGGCCACAGTCCCTGGGCCCACAGGATGCAGCAGACCAAGCTCTCCCAGCCAATTCATCGCCAGCTCTCCCAGCCATCAAATGAAGACAAACTTAGATGCTGACGTGGACAAAGACACTGCACGGACGGTACTGGGTGAGGCTGCCACAAATGTGAATTCGGATGTGAAGCTGGATGTGGGTATGTGTCCTGGTCGCTGCACTGACGCCTCCTCTGGTCGGTTGGGGCACCTGTTCAGGGTGCGCTACATCCTCCTGGTGAAACTCCTCACTGTCCGGTGAAAAGAAGTGGCTGGCGACCCCACATGTATTGGAGGAGGCATGTGGTAGTCTGCAGCCCTCCCCGGATCGGTAGAGGGAGTGGAGCAGTGACTGGGACGGCTCGGAGGAGTCCAGTAATTGGCTGGATACAATTAGGGAGAAACTCCAAAATAATAAAATAATAAAATAAATGAATAAACAAACAAACAAATAAACAGATTCTATCAGAATCTATTATCTCAATCTAATGTTAGTCAGCTAATGTGAAGTTCAGAACTCAGGTCTAGATTTTTTGCTAACTTGTATTCGTTACTTGAACAGGTCATCATTTTAACATTATCAACTAATATTTTATTGTTGGGAATATTATGGTGAAATGCTCTCAAAAAAGAGCAAAATTGATATCGGTTCCCTTTTATGAAGTCACACATTTCACACAAAGACAATTCAAGGCACTTTACATAAAGGTTAAAAAGACCTTAGATGAGGGATCAAAAACAAGAAACAGATTAAACAACAAGAATATTAAAAGAATGAGATAAAGAATTAAAAAAGAAATTAAAAGATAACTAGAGCTGGATAAATAATATAATAAAAGGCTAATCAGATGGAGACAGAACCTCCCTTTAAAACCCGTTGAAATTCAGTTCACAAGTGCAACCAACCATGGAAAACTAACTGGAACAGCGCCTGCAGAATAACATTAAGTACACCATTTGTGCAGATTGTGGGTCTGTAACATTCACACACTTAGTATGTGGCTTGGTGTAACACGCACACAATCGACAGATAGATACTTTATTGTCCTACAAGAGGAGGACTTGATAGATAGATGTTTTTCTTTTGTAGAGCCTCACATACAGCAAATACATGTACACATACTATACACACCACAGGACACACA
>NC_079224.1:42609502-42634502 GCF_029633865.1 Lampris incognitus | reverse complement strand
ATGGAAAAGCGATTAATCACTAGCCAGAGAGCAAGTTCTGAAGGGATACTGCTGCCATAAGCAGCATACTGAAGTATCCAAGTATAATGAGCTATTATGGGATGATCAAGGCCTACAGTGAAGTCAAGTATCTGGCCACGAGTGAGGGAACGCATGCAAAGCAGAGCGTGGTCGTCATACGGGGGTCTAATGAGGGTTGGGGGAGGTGCCGGAGGTGTTGGTGTAGGGGTGTCGGCGACGGTGTCGGCGAACCCTCGGAAACAAGAACACCTACGTACGCCCGGCTCCGCTAGAAGAAGCAGGAATTAGCACAAGTTTGCCGACAGTTAGCGCCGATGGAGCTGGCCATTTTCGCAGGATGTCTACTTCAAGAGAGGCAGGATAATGAACACAGGAGCGGGGTTGTTACTGTAAGTGTGACACGTGCTATATAGGCATGTTTTGCGCTCGTGTCCCTTCAGTCGCTCCAAGTACTTTCAGGAACTCTGCTGTAATATAAAAACCCTGTCTGATGTGCACTTTACTTACTTTTTTTTTTGCAATAGCAGTCCTTTTCTTAAATCATTGAAATGGTAGTTTTAAACTGTTTGTAGTACTTTTAGACATTTTAACATTAATGCATCTTTTTAAATTGTTTTATGGTATTTATTACTTCTTTACATTTACAGCCATCCATTATCCATCCATTATCTGAACTGCTTATCGTGCTCTCGGGGTCGCGGGGATGCTGGAGCCTATCCCAGCAGTGACTGGGAGACACCCTGGACAGGCTGCCAGGCCATCACACAGGGCCGACATATACACACACACACACACACACACACACACACACACACACACACACACATTCATACCTAGGGACAATTTAGTACGGCTGATTCACCTGACCTACATGTCTTTGGACTGAGGGAGGAAACCAAGGGTGGACTACCATGGGGCTCGAACCCAGGACCTTCTTGCTGTGAGACGACCGCGCTAACTGCTGCACCACCATGCCACCCAACATTTACATTAAATTTAATTAATTAATTTACATTCATATTTATAAATTTATAACCTTAAATATATTTAAAATTAAATCAAAATTAAATATTGTTATATGTCCTTTTAAGCTGCCCATTTCATTGCTGCTAAAGTAATTTATTTTGTATGTGCAATGATAATAAAGGCTCTATCTCTCTATCGATCTGGTTGTGTTGAAAGCATCGTGGTCCTTTATGAACCGTATACGATTCCACACTCTTCAAATCAGTGCATTAGGGACTTGCAATGGCGGGGCTGATAATGCTGACTGTGACAAACTAGCTACAAACGCCCCCGTTCACTGAAAACAATAGGAGGCACATAAATGAAGCATGGCCGGGAGTCTGGTTGTCGCTGTAATTGCACGACTCCTTCTGGTTTGTGGTTCCAGGTCTTATTTGATTTCCTCCGGCAAATCAAGTATAACGTGACTTGGCGGGCGATACGTTTGCACAATGTTCTCAGCCGGACACTGTAAATAAACCATAGATGTGTTGGAAAAAGCTGTCTCCTTTTTCTCTGTAGCCTATCTGACTGGACTCTCCCACGCAGAGGGTTGGACGTTACGCAACAGGAAGTGAGCGGCGTCACGTGATGATGCATACAGATGGGAGGTTGAACAGCTGGCCCTCTGGTGCGGTCATAAGCTGGGAGATGACACAAAACTGTGGAGATGACAATGGACTTCAGGAGGAGCCCCCTCAACATTGCCCCCCCCCTCACAACAGCACTGTGTCCTCTTGGGAAACCTTCAGGTTTCTGGGATCCACAATCTCCCAGGGCCTAAGGTGGGCGTCCAACACAGGCACAATCATCAAAAAGACCCAGCAGAGGATGTACTTCCTCCATCAGCTCAGGGAGTTCAAGCTGCCTCGGGAACTACTGATTCAGTTCTACACTGCAATAATCCAGTCTGCCCCCTGCACACCCACCACTGTCTGGGTTGGTTCAGCCACCCAACAGGACAGGGTCAGACTACATCGGACAGTTAGGTCTGCAGAGAAAATCATTGGTGCCGACCTGCCCTCCATTCAGGATGTATACACCTCCAGACTCAGGAAACGGGCAGGCAATATCACCGCAGACCCAACACACCCTGGTCACAACCTGTTCCAACGCCTCCCCTCCGGTAGGCGCTACAGAGCACTGTACCCCAAAACAACCGGATATAAACACAGTTTCTTTCAGGAGGCTGTCGCTGTCATGAACACATAACACTGTCATAATAAATCTAAGCATGCCGTGTTGTACGTATACATGCATATTCTGTCATGCCCACCTACCTCACGTGTGGAAGTAACCTGCTCACATATTTATTCCAGCATCTTTGCACTCTGCACCACTGCACTGCTGTCTTCCTGTTACGTCATTGTTGTTTTTTCCCTTTTTGTAATATCCATACATTATCCAAACCACTTATCCGGCTCTCAGGGTCACGGGATGCCGGAGCCTATCCCAGCAGTCATGGGCACCAGGCGGGGAGGCACCCTGGACGGGCCGCCAGGCCATCACAGGGCCGACACACACACACACACACACACACACACACACACACACACATTCACACCTAGGGACAATTTAGTACGGCTGATTCACCTGACCTACATGTCTTTGGACTGTGGGAGGAACCCGGAGCACCCGGCGGAAACCCACGCAGACACGGGGAGAACAAGTCCACACAGAGGACGACCCGGGATGACCCCCAAGGTTGGACTACCCCAGGGCTCGAACCCAGGACCTTGCTGTGAGGTGACCGTGCTGACCACTGCGCCACCAGGATTGACTATATCCAGGTGATGTAAGAGGAGATAAAGTGCAGTGGTGCAGAGAATAGATGTTAGCAGGTTACTTGTACATGCCTGAGGTAGATGGACATGACAGAGCGTACCAGTATACACACAATGTACAGTACATCTATATCTGTACATAGTAGTTAAATGTTTATGTTTGTCTTGTTGTCTTTGTTTTAGGTACGTGTCTATTCTGGGTAATTACACGGAGAGCAACGGAGGAACCCGGGTCAAATTCTTTGTATGTGTAGGCCGACAGACTCTCGGCCAAATAAAAGCCACTCTGATGATCCCGCCATGCCAGCCAGCGCTACTTCTCAAAGCAAAGGCAAAGCAGAGAGAATCTCATTCAGGTCAAGGAGGGAGTCATATCCAGTCCGCCTGACAAAACCAAACGCAACACGGTGAGAAAGAGATGCAGGGGGACAAGACTGAAAAGGATATAAAGCCTTTTTCAAGATATTACCCCTCAAACAGAAATTAAAGAATTTAAAAGAGAAGTATTTCATTCGGTTTACACAATTTTACTCTTTTTTTGTCTTCTTCATCATCACCATGTTGGTAGTCAATGGAATAGACCGCTACGCTACGCTATGCTATGCTACGCTACCCGGACGCCCACTGCCTACTTTCTACATTTGCACTGAACAAGAATTGAAACGACTAAAACATTTCTTACCCTTTACAACCTCACCAGGAGTCTGGACTGACACGTTTTCAGGGTGGAGTCATGGAAACGACGAGTACAAACGAGACGAAGCACCGGAACAAACGTCTTCTTCCACTCACACACACACACACAAAAAGATATTGGACTACTTTTTTGATGCTACATCATTAAAGAGCTGAACAGGGTTCGGACCAGCGTCATGCATAGTTTATATACATGTACTGCCTGTGTACCTGCCAGCGTAACAGCCGGTCTTTCACTTTGCAAATAAACTTCCCCATTCAGAACTACAAGTGGGTCGAGCTGGACCCAGGCAGCACCGGGATGTTCTATTTATAAGACCGCTTTTAGACCCCGGAAGTTAGCTTACTTTTATATTCAAGTAGGATTTAAATATAAACATCCAGTATACCGTCTCATCCCATGGGAATGCTTGTGGGGGGGGCGGGGGGGGGATGTCCTCGCTCCTCCTACGCCCCCTCCCCCCTCCTCTCACCTAACCTTTTCCATTCCCATCATCCCTCCCTTCTCTCCTTCTCTTCATCCGTTACTCCTGAACGCCGTGTCCTGTCCTCACAACTCTGACCCTCCTTCTTTCATCCTCCCCGCTGCACCCCCCTACTGTTCCTCTTTCCTCCACTCCTTTTTCTTTCCCTCTCTCCTTTTCCTCATTTCATCACATCTTCCCCCCCCCCCTGTTCCTCTCTGATTCTCTCCACCCTCCCCGCTCCTGCTGGTGTATCGCTGCATTATTAATGCCGGCCTTTTCAGTGTCAGTGCAGCAGCCCAGAGGTGGCTCACTAATACACTGCAGAGGAAGAGGAGGGGAGGAAGAGCGGAAGAGAAACAGAAGGGAGACAAGCAAGGAGAAGGAAAGGAGGCAAGAAAGACAGAAAATGAGGCGGAGAAAAGAAAGACAGAAAGAAAGAAAGAAAGTAAAGCTAATGAGAAAAACGACAGTGAGCACCAAATACAAAAAGAAAGCTATAGATAGATAGATAGATAGATAGATAGACAGACAGACAGACAGACAGACAGACAGACAGACAGACAGACAGACAGATAGATAGATAGATAGATAGATAGATAGATAGATAGATAGATAGATAGATAGATAGATAGATAGATAGATAGATAGATAGATAGATAGAGCAAAAGAAAGAGGGAAAAACAAAAACAGCAAAATAAAGAAATAATGAAAGAAAAAGAGAAAGAAAGAAAGAGAAAGAAAAATAAAGTGAGAGAAAAGAGATATATGTTGATAGGAAGGAAGGAAGGAAAAAGAAGACAGTCAGACAGACCGAAAAAGAAAGACAGAAAGAAAAAAAGACAGGGAGAAATACAGCCATACAGAAAGAGAGGAAGAGGGTGACCCGGGGGTCCAGACAGTGTGTCACGACGGACAGATGACGGACAGATGGCGGGCTGTCCGTCACGTCTGCCAGCTGCTGGAAGAGACAGAGGACAGAGGAGAGTGGATGAGAGGTGCTAGACTGGACGTGAGAGTCTTCGTCCTCGGCAGTGTGTGGAACAAGAGCAAAGTGAGGAAGAACATCATCTTCATCACAAAGACACACATCAGCCGGGCTGCACACGCCCCCCCTGCAGGCGGCGCTATGTAAAAACACTTCCCCTCTCACAGTCCCGCCGCTGCTCTTCTGACCAGGAGGGGACCTGAAGCGGCTTAACCAAAGCTGGCCTCAGTAAGACATGCGGGACAACGTGGCGTCCGGAGTACAGCAGCACATCGGACGGAGCCGAGCGGCGAGTTGTGGGTCGCCAGATAAGAAAAGATCCCTGCGAAAACACCGTTTTAAACAAGTTGTCCTGCTGACGCTGTTTCTGTTCGTTTTAATCTGTCTGCCTGTCCAGCCATCTGTCTGTCTCTCTCTCTGTCTCTCTGTCTCTAGTCTTACTCACTTCTCAGCCTGTTAATGCAGAGATGTTGTCACTGTGAATTATTCAGCTTTCATGATTTTTTCAGCTCTGAAAGCCTCCCGACCCCTTTAGGTTCATCGGGAAAACCCTTGAAACACGGAGAGTGAAGGGTGGGTGGAGGGAGGGATGGAGACAGCTGGAGCAGAGAGACCACGTCCTTGTATCGCTACACGGACACTGCAGAGCTGAGATTTCCCCGTTTCCTGGATTTCTGCCAGACTGCTCCCACTAACTTCCTGTTTGACTGCTGCCGTGTGTGTGTGTGTGTGTGTTAACTACTATGTTAATTACATATATAACTGTATAGAACAGGGATGTCCGGGTAGCATAGCAGTCTATTCCGTTGCCTACCAACACAGGGCTCGCTGGTTCGAATCCCCGTGTTACCTCCAGCTTAGTGTGTGTGTGGTGGATGCAATGGTGGTATTAGTGATAGCCACAGCACGACTAACCTCAAATCCACCCCATACACACACACACACACACACAGCAAAGCCCTTCTACGAGTGGCGGTAGTCTCTTTCTTCTCTACTCTAAGCCGTACTGAACGGAGCGGAGGCACGAAGAGGGCCTGGAGGGGCAGAACTGTGGAAAGCAGAGCATCCCAATAACAAAAGCATTTAAATTAAACAAACGCGCAGGCTACAACGTCGAGATTTAAACCAACGCGCCGCGTTCTCTTCTCCACGCGTACGGCCGTTCTCCCTGTGGTGGCCATCCCTCTCTGATTCACAGCAAACAGAAGACATATCTGCGCCTCGAGCCGCCGCGCTGTGTGCGAGCCTCCTGTCAGATTAACACCGAGGACCCTCCATTGTCTGGACTTATGGGAGACAAAGTCAAACCTCAAACCATTAGTGAAAACTTTGTTGACAGTGAAATGTGATCAGCGACACAACAATACATAAAATATTCACTGAAAAAAGGGAAATAACTTGGTACGGACGAGGCGTGTGATGTTAACCACAGTGAAGGCCTTCTCAAGCTAGCTTTAACTCCTCCGCTAGTTTACATCTTCCCGTCCCTTATGTACTTCTTTCTTTTTCTTTTTTTACATTTTCCTCCCTTTTCTCGGCCGACCTGGCCAATCACCCCGCTCTCCGAGCCGTCCCGGTCGCTGCTCCACCCCCTCTGCCGATCCGGGGAGGGCTGCAGACTACCACACGCCTCCGCCCATACATGTGGAGTCGCCAGCCGCTTCTTTTCACCTGACAGTGAGGAGTTTCACCAGGGGGACGTAGCACGTGGGAGGAATCACGCTATTCCCCCCCAGTTCCCCCCCCCTCAAACAGACAGGAGCCCCACCCGACCAGAGGAGGCGCTAGTGCAGCGTCCAGGACACAGACCCACATCCGGCTTCCCACCCGCAGACACGGCCAATTCGGTCTGACGCCCGACCAAGCTGGAGGTAACACGGGGATTCGAACAGGCGATCCCTGTGTTGGTAGGCAATGGAATAAACCACTATGTTACCTGGATGCCCTTTATATAATTTTCTGCATGTGACTCCAATAACTCTGATATCTAAAAGTCGTAATGTGCACTTTAAATAACTCAGCACTTATCAAACGCCATTATCTGCTTGAACTCACGCAGTGATTGGACGCTTAGATCCGCTTTGGTATCCACTGCAATCGAAAAACCACTTACTCCCCGTGCACGCACACACACACACACACATGTGCACGCACACGTGCACGCACACACGGTGCATCAATTGAGGAGGCAAGGTGTGTTTGTAATCAATATGGGACACAGATCTGGCCATGACACCCTCACCTGGTCACAGCAGGCAGATAAACACATTAGCAGTAGATGCCGTATTGGCAAGTGAAGAAGTGCGTTTAGCGACACTCCTAACATCATGTTCAGTCAAGTCAGGTGCTAAAGCCTCTTTACTTTTAACACTGGCTTACATGGAAGAGACGCCAACAAAAAACAGATATTTGGCCTCCTCAGTCTCTTCACGTGTGTCATCTTGCGGCTTTTTATGTTTTCATAGATTTCCCCTTTATGTGTACGAGAAGCCCGCGGTGGATATTTAAACCCACATTTGTACCAGTTCAAATCAATAATAATAATAATAATAAAGCGGCACGGTGGCACAGTGGTTAGCGCGGTCGCCTCACAGCAAGAAGGTCCTGGGTTCGAGCCCCGGGGTAGTCCAACCTTGGGGGTCGTCCCGGGTCGTCCTCTGTGTGGAGTTTGCATGTTCTCCCCGTGTCTGCGTGGGTTTCCTCCGGGGGCTCCGGTTTCCTCCCACAGTCCAAAGACATGTAGGTCAGGTGATCGGCCGTACTAAATTGTCCCTAGGTATGAATGTGTGTGTGTGTGTGTGAGTGTGTGTGTGTGTGTGTAGGGGCCCTGTGTGATGGTCTGGCAGCCTGTCCAGGGGTGTCTCCCCCCCGCCTGCCGCCCAATGACTGCTGGGATAGGCTCCAGCATCTCCGCGGCCCTGAGAGCAGGATAAGCAGTTCGGATAATGGATGGATGGATGGGTAGTAATAAAAAAACGTTATCTATATAGCACCTTTCCAAAACGAGGTCTTCAAGGTGCTTTACAGGATAAAAACAACATAACAGGAGTCATGAAAGTGTAATCATAAAAACAATGAGAACAACAGCACCACCAATAAAACAGTAAATAGAATAAAGCAATCGAGCATAAAAACAGCAATAAAACTTAAAAATGAAAATTAAAAAATTAAAACAATAAAACAAATGGTGTGGGAAGATAAGATACAAGGCTCACAGGTAGGCGAGACTATAAAAGCGGGTTTTAAGAAGAGACTTAAAAGAGGGGATTGATTTAGCCATCCTGTTCTCCTCTGGAAGATTGTTCCAACGCTTGGGGGCCCTGACGGCTAACGCTCTGTCACCTTTGTTGTTTAGCCTGGATTTAGGAACCACAAGGAGATCAGCATTTGAGGACCCCAGGGCCCGTGACGGCTCATGGAGAGTTAAAAGGTTAGAAATACAGCTTGGGGGCCAAACTGTTCCGGGCTTAAAAAGTGATGAGTAAAATTTTAAAATCAACTCTAAAACGAACATGCAGCCAGTGCAAAGATGAAGGGAGAGGTGTCATGTGTTCTCGTTTTCTGGTACCCGTTAAAATCCTGGCAGCTGCAGTTTGGATGAATTATAGTGAGCAGAGAGACTGTTTGCTGCAAACCGAGAAAAGGGAGTTGCAATAATCTAGCCGCGATGATATAAAAGCATGAATGACTGTTTCAAGGTTTTTGGTAGTTAGAAATGGCTTAATTTTCAAAAACTTCTGAAGTTGAAAAAAGCATGACTGTATGACAGATTTGATGTGGCGGTTCAAAGTGAGGTTGCTGCCAATTAAAACGCCAAGTTTCTACACTGCAGAGTAGTAAGACGAGAGGATGAACCTAGTAAGCTTGTAATTTGAGGGTTGGAGGAGTCAGTGCCAAAAAACAAGTATCTCTGTCTTTTTTGAGTTAAGTTGAAGGAAATTTTGAGCCATCTATTTATGAATGTCCTCAAGACAGTTCATAAGTGAAAAAAATTCATCTAAGTTATGTACTCGAGTCCAGGACTCGGACTCGAGTCCCGATTTTCAGGACTCATGACCTGGCTTGGACTTGAGCACTGATGACTCGGACTCGAGCATTGACTGCATTCGGACTCGGAAGTTGGAGAAGAGGACTCGGACTTGTTAATTGATAAAAATTGTTTTTCTGTTTTTGTTAGTTTTTTTGGAATAGGTCCTAATAATTTGGCATAAGATATTGATAGCTATATTAACACCGTAACATTATTCAACTTCGTGCAAGGGCAGGCACGTGTGTTCCACCTAATGCGGATTCATGTGCATACCCTCAAGTTCAGTAACAGTTAGTGCTAAGATCTTGGAACTCGACTCAGACTCAACCTTGATGACTCTGACTCGGGTAATGGGGACTTGACTCGGACTCTTCTTTGGGGACTCGGACTCGAACACTGGGGGCTCGAGACTCGACTCGGACTCAAGGTTTAGTGACTCGACTACAACACTGTTGGGGTCAAAGCTGAGGTAAACCTGGGTATCATCTGCATAAAAAATGGAAACTGATGTTGTGTGATCTTATGAGGTGTCCCAGTGACAGAATGTAAATGGTGAACAGAATCAGGTCAAGCACCGGACCCTGAGGAACCCCTTTTCAAGGGCTGTGCCACTGATGCCTATGCATTGCTCTAAAGCTCATTAATTTCAATGAGATGGGAAAAGTAGGCATGTGTAGAGTTTTTAACCTCTGCACTGAAAAGCCTCGTCAGAGCCTTAACGTCCTCGGGGTGGCCAGGGAGCTTGGAGGCTTTCCACTGACTCTCAGCTTTATGACATTTATGTTTTAAAACATGAATGTTTTCATTTATCCAGGGCTTGGACAAGTGTTTAGTTTTCCTGGTTTTAAATGGTGCAATTTCATCAAGAATGGGGTGGTATTAAAATGTTTACTAAAAATATTGGCAGAGGTAGACTTAAAACCGTAACTGTGTACATGAGCAGCTAAAACAAGGAAGTAAAACCAAATTAAACATATACAATAGTGATCAGAAATACAAGGATCAGAGCACGTCAAGTCAGATAATGTAAAATCATAAGATAAAACAAGATCAAGAGTATGGCCCTGATAATGAGTGGACCCAGTCGGTGAGAGAGATAAATGAAAAGAATCATCAGGGATAAAAATTCAGCACTTAAGACTGTTAGAGGTGCAGCAGACATGAATATTAAAATATCCTCAAATTAAAAAATTAAAAACCTGTCACATCTGGGTATGATTATTGATAGGCGCTCTGAGAATTTGTTTGTAAAACCAAAAAGAGATGGGGGGGGGGGTCTGTAGACTAGGAAGGCACAGACACTGGGTATCCCCCTAAAAAACAAGTGGAAGTGCCTCGAAAGAGGAAATTGGTCCTAAATCAATACAAGAAAGATGAAAATTATTCCTAAAGAAAACAGCTACCCCAACCCACCTTCCCAAAAGTCTGTCTAGCTTGGTGGGGAAAAAAAGTAACCGGGTGGAGAGGCTTCAATTAGGGGAGTAAAATCCTCAGGTTGCACCCATGATTCTTTTATCAAAAAAATGTCAAAATTTTGTGATAAAATGAAATCATTACACACAAATGACTTATTCAACAGAGATTTTACACTGAGTAGCCCTGTCTTAAATATATTTTGCTTTTTGGCATGGGGCAGTGGAGAAGACGTAGGCCAGCAGGAAATGTGAATGACATTAGAGAGATGGCTTGCTGAATACCTGTTCCTTCTGCGGCTGGTCACAGGAATTGTATTTTTAACACCACAGAAAAGGCCAGTAGGACCCTCACTGTTGTAAAGTGGGCTTTATTCTGATTCTGATTCTGAGGAGAGGTTAATGTGTGGGGAGAGTAATGCTGAGGTGTGTGTCAAAGAGAATTTAAAGCTATAAAACGGATAAAATTAGAAACCAGTTGCTAGGTTCCTTTCTCATATAGGTGGAGGCTGACTAGTCTGTAGAAGTCCTGTTTAGACAAGAAATAATCAAAATTACTGATGAAATTATATCCTGCTGCAGAACAGAAATTTCGCAGCCTCTGGTGGAAGCTAAAAAGGCGACTAAAACGTTCAAGACTTTTTGGAAAGAGCAGAGATGGGGATAGCATTTTCCCATACTCTCGATTGTGCAGCATAGTGATTCAATATCCTTGTGCAGCTTGGCTGATTGTCTAGACATGAGGTCATTAGTTTTGGCGTGTACTATCACAATGTGGACTGAGGGGTGAAGGTCAATGAGCGTCGGAGTAATTTCAATAAAATCTTCAACTTCAACTGACACAATATATGATGGTGCACGGGAGTTTAACAAATCTTATGAAAGAGTCGCCCAACACCAAGATTTCACGCACAGAGCTACCCCTCTCAGTGTAAACGGCAAGGTTGGAAGAGAGCCTGCAGGTGGCAAACATAGCCAACCCCGGCGAAACAGGGGGCGATGGCGCCTGACCCGGGGCAGTGGTCGATGCAGCCGGAGGCGAAAAGAGAACAGCTGAGGTGGCTACACTGGGTGACAAGTGACGCCCCTCACTCCAAGGTTGGCCTTGGGAGATGAAGTGAAGGAGTCGGTCGAGGAGCTGGGGCCAGCTTGCTTGCTGGAGCGGGACCGTGGACACTTGTGCCAGAGGCAAGGGGGGCATGCCATCCGCTAACTCCTGGAGCGGTGCACAGAAGCTGGAGCATAGTAGATTATCAATGAAGTCATGTTCACCAGATCCACACAAAGAGGGGATGCGAAATTCTTTGGCGTATATCTTTACAACTGAGACCATGGAGGCAGCATCTTCAAGAGCTGGTGGAAGGCTGCTGGCATCTGCAGCTCCATCGCCAGGCTGTTCCAAGGAGGCCAAGTGGTCTTGGAGCAGTGAATGCCACTGGAGGAGATAATTTATGAGAACTATAACGGAGGAGAGCTCAGTCTTAATATTGGAGATTTCCTCTGCCACGGCCATGGTTGATGAGACCTGCAACAAGCCTAGTAGCAGTCCAGTCTCTCAAGTGGTGAAGTCTGTTTAAACTCTCCTGTTTTCAATACTCAAACCATGTCCCTCAAGCCCCTCAAGCAGGGATGGAAGAGTAAAATCCAAAGCCATTTGCTTAAAAACCCAGTAACAACAACCAGCTAGCCCAGCCACCAGGCTAAAAACAAACCTAGGGTAGCTAAGATAGCATCAGCCGGGGCAGTCCAGCAGACTACATCCAGCTGACAGCCAACTTAAAAACACTTATAACTTAAAATCCCAAAATCTGATGACTAAAATCTTTTACCTCATTTAAAAAAAAAAAGAAGAAAAAAAAGAAGGTAAAACAACCAGGATCTAAAAGCGTAAGGCAAAAATGTGGCTTAAAAACAGGATAAAAATGTCAATTTTGACAGAGCTTCAAATAAACAATCCGGGACTCCTTGAAAAGGTCCAAACCGCAGCCCCAGATTGAGGTATCACTCCAGCAAATTAGATCCACCACCATCACATGCACGTGCACACACATGTGCCCCCACCCACATTCTTCTGCCTTAATAAGCACAATACAGGGATCTGTCTGCAGGGGTGAGAGGGAGCCGGACAATTTCCTGCTTTTCAAAGCGCCTTCTTTCTGCTCTGTGACTTTGTTGGGTGCGTTTGATGAATCTCCGATATGGGCGGCTGTGACGGTTGTACAGGAGTCTATCTGTATTTGTTGGGGAACAGGTGACGGGGGTTGCTAATGTGTGTTTTGAGGGAGCTGGTGGGAACTGATAGCCTCCATGGACCTGGAGAAGGGCAGTGAATTAAAGGCACTTAGAGGGCAGCGATCCATCCTCCCCTCCATTAACCAAGGGGAGAGAGGGAGAGAGGAAAGGAAAGTAGGGGAAACATCCTCTGTGTGTGTGTGTTTGTGTGTGTTTACATATGTTTGGTATGAGTGTGTGTCTGTGTGCAAACAGTATATGCATATGTTTCTGCGTGTGTGCTTGTATGAATTTGTGTAACATAAGTGTGTAAGTGAGCCTAGCTATGTGTGCATCGATCAGTACGTTCACAGGATGTTAGAAAAAGTGGATTTATTGTGTTGGTGCTACTAAAACTGGACTTTTAAGAAAATGCTTGTAAACGTGTTGGTCCGACTGAAATCGTACTAAGTTGAATTTCTGGAAGTGGGACTAACACACCTAGATAATGCGGTTGGGGGTCAATTTACTCTGGCATGTCTACGCTTCAATCGGCCCCGAACTGGCCAAGGCGTTCTGGGCATGATCCATAGTTCCCGCGGCGGTCTGTCACCCGGAAGTCGAACAGCGTAGTATCAACAGTATCAACATGGCGAGTGCTAGAACGAGAACCACACATTTCTGGACAGACGAGGAGACAAACTGTATGTCGTGTCAGCTAAAGGGGGTGAATATCCTGAAGTACATGGATGGAAGGAGGACGCGGAACGGCGAACTATTTAAGAAAGTGGTGGAAAAGTTGGACGGAGCGGGATTTAAGAGTACCCCGAGCAAATCCGTGTTCGGTGGAAGCACCTCAGACAGGCCTACGGCTACAGGCCTGCTGACTTGTTTGTCGCTTGTTTGGTATGTGATGCAATAGGTCAACCGGAAGACGGTCCAACAGCAACCAGCTGAACGGGGCATATCGCCACCTACTGTACCGGGGTCGGACATACTTCCATCAATACATCGATTCTCCCCTGGTTCCTGTATACTGGGACAACGACAGTAGTCCCACTACATGGCCTAATCGAGCTATAACTGTAGCTCGACTTAACTGTGCATGTACACGCCGTCAGTGTCAGGTGCGATATTCCTTCACTGTCAAGCCAGCGTGGGAAAAACCGAAAATAAAATAGTTTCTCTCTCTCTCTCTCTCTCTGTCTGCACTGGGTGAGCATTGTAAAATCAATAGGGGTAAATGGAGTTGCCGTGGAGCCACTAAGTGTCCTTTCAGAGTGCCGAAGGAAACAAGGACAATAAGAATCAGTCGGGACACCTCACAGTAACCCCCCCCCGCACCTCCTCCTCTGTCCTTCTCCTCTTCAACTCATTCTGGATTCTCTCTTATTATCCACTAACTAGGCCTTCTGACTTGTTTTTTCTTTACTGAGAACTGAATCTAACTCGCCCTTCTTCCATTCCTCCCGTCCCCCTCTCTTCCCACTCTCTGTTCGGCTTTATGCCTATTAACAAGCTGCAGAGCTGTGACTTCTGCTATTCACATCTCTCTCGCTCTCCCTCAAATACACACACACACACACGAGCACACGGCACAAACCCACACAAGCATTTAAGCCTGACTTGCAGAAGCTCTTCATCACCAGCCATATAAAGACATAATAAACTGTTTCCTCCCTCAGGGCTTTGAAGGAGATGTTAATGTGACACGCTGAACAGTGGGCAGACACACAGCCACTGCACTGGGCTTTAACCGGGCCACTATCTAACCACGATTCTACCCACACACACACACACACACACACACACACACTGTGTGGATGTGTGTGGACACTGTTTAACGAGACGGCTCGGCAGTCCAACTAGCCTCTGTCACGTCCCCCTTCACTGCGTAAAAACTAAAACGCCACAACCTTACACTTACGAGTAACAACTCAAGTCGCTTGTGGCCACACACAGAGGATAAATACAGTTGTGTGCACAGTAGCGTTCGGCTGTCTGCATGATCACGGGGAGCATATACTAACCAGGCAGTTCAGGCATACGCTTCTCATGCAACCTTCCAAGTGAAAATGCAAATACAGACAAATATACAGTACGTGCATGCTTGCTCTCTCTCTCTCTCTCTCTCTCTCTCTCTCTCTCTCTCTCTCTCTCTCTCTCTCTCTCTCACACACACACACACACATAAATCTCTCATAATCTGCTTAGCGTGCAAAACTCTAGAGGGCTTGCCTTAATTATTCAGCATTCCTAAATCGTTCCTCCATGTGGCGGATGCATGCAATATCCCCGGGGAAAGTGATTCGATTAGACTCATATCTGCCATCCATTAGAGCGAAGGGCGAGAGGTGGGGGTGCGGGGTGGGTGGCGATTCCAGCGCCAGACATTTCATTGGCTTATCAGCATTAATTATCTGGATTTCCGGGATTTTATTTGTCTTTCCACAGCTGTAATTTCGTTTTCGTTTTTTTTGGCTCAGCAATTTCCTGGCACACGACCCAACGGGGGTTCGGCACTATCAACGTTATGTGCCGTATTGATAGGCCGCAAATTCAGCTCTGCAAACCGGCTGGGGACATATTATAGGTATGAGCGCATCTGGTAGTGTAGCAGTCTATTCCGTTGCCTACCAACATGGGGATCGCCGGTTCGAATCCTCATGCTGCCTCCGGCTTGGTCGGGCGACCCTACAGACACAATTGGCCGTGTCTGCAGGTGGGAAGCCGGATGTGGGTATGTGTCCTGGTCGCTGCACTAGCGTCTCCTCTGGTTGGTCGGGGCACCTGTTCAGGGGGGAGGGGGAACTGGGGGGGAATAGCGTGATCCTCCCACGCACTACGTCCCCCTGGCGAAACTCTTCACTGTCAGGTGAAAAGAAGCGGCTGGCGACTCCACATGTATGGGAGGAGGCATGTGGTAGTCTGCAGCCCTCCCCGGACCTGAGGAGGGGGTGGAGCAGCGACCGGGACGGCTTGGAAAATAGGGTAAATGGCCAAGTACAACTGGGGAGAAAAAAAGGGGGGAAAAAATCTTTAAAAAAAAAATCATAGGTATGAGCAAAGCTCTCTTCTCCCTCTGCTTGATGTTGCCGAGGTGTCCTTGAGCAAGGCAGTTTGTACCGACTTTCCCTCTTCTCGCTACTGAGCAAGGGCACTGGCAGCAAGTGTCAACACCTTCCTTACGTTACGACTCTGTGCTGTTCACGGGTTTAATAACGTTGGAAGCTGTGAAACTACAAATAAAAACATAAATCTCGAATTACTGGGCTGTACTCCTTCGTAGTCCTCTACAGGAATTAGTTGTTCACCGCTGCACTAAACAACATGAGCGCTAGCCGACACTAGCACGGCACAGTAAGTTAACTTGGATGACAGAGCACACGTGGCTCCTCCTTATGTTCTAATTAACGGAACAATATGGTGACTAAATGACATCAACTTAATGTATATGTAAATGTGAGTAAAGACAAGTATTAAAGTAAGAATATACATACAGACGAGGCCACGGAAGATGAAAGAAGATGTAAATGGACTGTGGAGAAGCCTATCAACATGTCATTTAATGTAAACAAATGTAAATATGTAATCCAATGTAAATAAACATAATTCCCGGTTGTTTAACTTCCTGTCATGACGCCTGAAACTGGATGCAAACTGCATTACTAGAATCCACCATTAGGTGGCAGAAAAGTGCCAAATGTTACGACTGTAACGGCACACAATCGGCTCTGTGCATAACTGTAGTCCACTGACTTCCGGTTTTTCTACCGCAGCGGTCATACCAGTTTCCTGCTCGTTGGCGTGTGCTATTGTCAATGGCATATTTTTCGTGATGCCTGCAAGATTTACCATGGATAAATGCTGGTAGGTGCGGGTGAAAGGCTGTGGACAGTTCTGTGCAAGTTGACATTTATCCATGGTAAATCTCGCAGGCGTCACGAAAAATATGCCATTGACAATAACTTGCCAACGAGCAGGAAACTGGTATGACCACTGCGGTAGAAACTGGAAGTCCGTGGACTACAGTGATGCACAGGGTGGGACTGATCCCTAAAAACTACAGCAGTTTTTGGGGTAACACTTAAGATAAAGTAACCACGGCCAGAGAATGTGGACATCTGATGACAAACAACGGGTAAGGAGAATGAAGAATTATGTTTCATATGCTGGGACCTTTAAAGCGGTGCCCAGTCTCCGCAGCACCTCATTTCCCAGTTACAGAGGTGCACAACTTTCATTATGTCAGCTTTGAAACGATTTTATTGACTTGTTTTCATACATCTTACATAAAAATAAAAAAAGTGTTTGACTCAGAATTCTTTATTACAAAGCAAATAACCACCATAAAAAAGCATGAGGCGGACTATTTGCTGGGCAGTGTCCTTGCCTATTATCTAACACGTTTTATTTTGCGTGGTTTTTATACGCTGCGGTGGGTCAACTCGTGTCTGACAATAATTTGCTGCCCTATATTCATTTAAGCCACAGGAGCACATGTCATTGAATGAACCTTCGGATAAAGAACCCATTTCCAACACCATCGACTGAAAAGAAAGTCTTCTCAGAAAGACAGTTTTGATTCTCCATGACTTTAAGTCCTTCTATTAGTCCCATATGGTTTGCCTTGGTGAGTTCAAACAACAAGAACACCGGCACCCATCAGGAAACAACAGAAATAACCTCGCAATTTAGTTGTACCACTTTCCAGAGGCATGAAGAATAAGAGATATGATGCTGTGAGCCATCCAGCCATTACCCAAACTGCTTATCCTGCTCCCAGGGTCGCGGGGACGCTGGAGCCTATCCCAGCAGTCACTGGGTGGCAGGCGGAGACACCCTGGACAGGCCGCCAGGCCATCACAGGGCCCACACACACACACACACACATTCATACCTAGGGACAATTAAGTACGGCCCATTCACCTGACCTGCATGCCTTTGGACTGTGGGAGGAAACCGGAGCTCCCGGAGGAAACCCATGCAGACGTTCGAACCCAGGACCTTCTTGCTGTGAGGCGACCGTGCTAACCGCTGTGCCACTGTGGCGCAAAAATGCTAAATGCTTTTCTTTCTTTTTTTGGATTTCTGCTCACGGCAAAAATGCTGTGAGCCACTACTCCAGAAACATACTTTGGTTTTGTGTGTATGTGTGTGTTTATATGTCCAATTATGCAGTTGAGTCCCAAACATGCATGTTGGTTGAAATGTCTCTGTCCGCAGGTGCTTGCAACTGTGAGTGTGCGTGTGTACATATGTGTGAATGTGTGTGTGTGTGTTCACGTATACGTCCATTGGTGCATGAGTCTAAAACATGCATATGCATGTTCGCTTGAATCACATCTGTTCATGCATGCTTTTTGTTTGTGTGTCTGTCTGTGTGCGTGTGTGTGTGTGTGTGTGTGCGCGAGTGTGCGTGCGTGTGAACAAAACAGACGTATCTCATATCCTGTACTTTGCTCAGGTAATCACAGTGGAGAGCCATACCCTCCACTGCACAAATATTGGTAACCCTTCGTCTGCTAAAGAAAACTCCCTCCATCTGTACTGTCACACTCGTGTGGACATGCTCCAACACTCACACCTGTATGAAGGGCAAACACACACACACACACACACACACACACACACACACACACACACACACACACACAAAAACACACTGCATACGTACATAACATGACATGAACTGAGCAACACGGTGTAGGGCCGTTTCATCTATTCCGACATATATTACCACGGTGAAACGTCCAAGGTTACAGGGTTTATATGTGCACATGGTTACACACACACACACACACACACACACCCATGCAGTAGCATCCAAGCGAACAAGTCCCTCACCTGCTCCAGTTTCCAGTGAAACTCGGCAGGTCTGAAGGTGTCCACCTGAGTGAAGTCTCGTCTGAGGAGGAACACCAGGCGGCAGTTGTGAACGTACAGCGAGTAATGGTGACGGTTCATCTCTGCAAACAGGGGATTACACACACACACACACACACACACACACACACACACACACACACATTTGAATGGTTAGAAAACAAGGAAAAGAACGGGTACTAGAGCAAATCTAATCATTTAATTTTCAGATTACTTGGCAGATGGCGAAGTAAAGGAAGGAGAATGGCTTCGCCCGGGAGGAGGTGTCTGGTGGAGCAGACTGTGTAACTTCACACAGAGGAGGCTCAAACTGTCACAAAACACATTCGCTCTGTGTGGAAACAAACTTCCCAGCCTCGGCTGAATGAATCCTTCTCCTTCTTTTTATTTCCTTCTTTTTTTGGATTTTATCCCCCCCCCCCCCTTTTCCTCCCCAGTTGTATCTGGCCGATTACCCCCGCCTTCCGGGCCGTCCCGGTCACTGCTCCACCACCTCTGCCGATCCGGGGAGGGCTGCAGACTACCACATGGCGACTCGGCTGCAGACTACCACGTCTCCTCTGATACATGTGGAGTCCCCAGCCGCTTCTTTTCACCTGACAGTGAGGTGTTTCACCAGGTGCCCCAACCAACCAGAGGAGGCGCTAGTGCAGTGACCAAGACACACACCTACATCCGGCTTCCCACCCGCACACACGGCCGATTGTGTCTGTAGAGACGCCCAACCAAGCCGGGGATTCAAACCGACGATCCCCTGTGTTGGTAGGCAACGGAATAGGCCGCTACGCTTCCCGGACACCCCTCCTTCTTATTCTCTTTTCTTTTTCTGTGGCGTTGTCTCCAACAGATCCTCATTAAACACATGCTGCCTATTTTATCAGCCCGGCCACCTCCATCCCATAACACACAGTGTGTGTGTGTGTGTGTTGTGTAATGAATCAATCCAGTTAATAAGTCGATCCACATAGTTTATCAGTTAAGACATCTGTTTACTTTCATTCAACGAAGCCGTTCCTTACAGTAGCGGGCAGTGGTCATGATGGCACTAACTCAAAACGAATACGGAGCCGTCTCGCACCGACGGCACTTAAAATAACTGCCACTGTGTGTTTAAGTCAGGATACAGTCAACACAAAACGAAAAAAGAGAAAACCATTTTCTTTTCTCTGTGACTGAACTCATCGCTGTGACGGACACATCCAATAAACTGTCAGAAAGCGGTTCAGTCTGGCCTCGGGTCAGCCAGCAGAGAAGTTCCTGTAAGACAGCCGATGTGTTTGATGCTTGCCGTTGTTCATCGTGGTGTCTTTACAAGACAACTCCATTACATGCCAGACCCCCTACCGTGCATTTAAAGTCCCCATGAAATCAAAATAGACGTGTTCAAGTTTTTTTCCATCACATATGTCTTGCACGGATTGCCACCTATGTGCCAGTATCTGGCCCACGATGACAAAAAAACTCATTTTCTGGGTATTCTTAAGAGTCTGCCATTTCCTGGAAAACGATACAAAAATGTTCTGCACTTGGGGGCGGAGGCCAATTTTGCATCCGATGAAATGCTTTCTTTTCCACATCCCGAGGACCACTCTGCGATGCCGGAAGTCGGCATGACCCGGTCCCCGCCTTTGCCTGCCGCCCGGCCTGCATTACACCCTACCCCAATGCCTCTCCCCGCGGGTGGTAGGTCCACGGGGTAGTGGCTCCATCTTGTTTTTTCGGGCTGGGCCTGACCGGGCCCCATGGGCCAAGGCCCAGCCACCAGACGCTCCCAAGTCTGGCTCCAGGAGGGGGCCCAAGTTTCCTTTTTCTGGGCGAGGTGCTATGGCTCTGCTGTTGTAAATTCATTGGGTTTCTTGGGAATCGCTTAGTCTGGCCCCTCCCCTGGGACCAATTTGCCTTGGGAGACCCTACCGGGAGCCATTGGCCCTGACACACAGCTCCCAGGATCACTGGGACATCCAAGTCAATCTTCGTTCCAACCCTCACCTATGGTAATGAGCTTTGGGTAGTGACTGAAAGGGTGAGATCGCGGATAGAAGCGGCTGAAATGAGTTTCCTCCGTAGGGTGTCTGGGCTCAGCCTTAGAGACAGGGTGAGGAATTCGGACATCCAGAGGGAGCTCCGAGAAGAACCGCTGCTCCTTTGCATTGAAAGGAGCCAGTTGAGGTTGTTGGGGCATCTGATTAGGATGCCTCCTGGGAGCCTTCTTTTGGAGGTCTTCTGGACAAGTCCAACTGGGAGGAGACTCCGGGATAGACCCAGAACTTGCTGGAGGGACATGTCCAATCTGGCCTGGGAATGCCTTGGGATCTCCCAGGAGGAACTAGAGGGTGTTGCTGGGGAGAGGGATGTCTGGAGTGCCCTAACTGAGCCTGCTGCCACCGCGACCCAACCCCGGAGAAGCGGCTGATGATGAGATGAGATGAAATGCGTTCTCTAACTTTTATGACCCTCACCCATGACTATAAATTCTGCCAGTTACCAACCGGCACACAGGATGTACGAGCTAGCGAGCAGTTATGGGTCATCACTGTGTTTTTGGTTTTACTAACTCCCACAACCCCCCAGTGGGTTGCCTCAGCTGGGGAGCTCTGCGAGAAGGGCCCGGTGTGCGTCCAGAGTCGTTATCGCACACTGCCGTACTCAGTCCCCTCCGCCGGCCCAATCTTCCAGCACGGCGCCGGACACCGTCTCGCGGGGCCCCCTTCCATCTGCGGTGCATTCAGTGCTACTGGCTACAGTAAACACCAATCAATCTCAGCAGCAAGTCCCTACCTAGCTTCCTGTTTTTACAGGAAACACGTAAATATTCAGAATGACATGGTGCTCTGCAAGCTGTTTCATGGGGTCTTTAGAAAGGCGATATGTCTACATGCCTTTGAATAACTGAATTAAGGAGATAATTAAGGCTTCTATATGTGTTAACAATACTAAAATGTCTTCAATGAACCTAAGCTGCGTCCGAAATTGCATATTCGCATACTATTCAGTATACCAAAATAGTATGTGAGCATCTTAAGTATGTCTGAAACCAATGAATGCATCGAATAGTATACAAAAAATATCCAGATGCCATACTATATCAAGATAAACATCACAGTATGCAAACACTGGCCATTATGCTGGTAGGAGTATTCCATAATTGCGCCGATCCTTCGCAACAATGACCAACAGCGGCGGAGGCCGATACCAAACCCAACCGGCAGAATGATGGAACCGTTTATAAGTATTACTTCTCAATACGTTAAGCAGAAACTACGAAGCTTTTATTTTTACATTTCAAAACAAAACCTGGGTCACCACACCAGTACACATTAACGGAGCTGAAAGGAAGTGGCTCTGTACTATGATAAAGTAGTAAGTCTGGGGGCGTCCGGGTAGCGTAATGGTCTATTCCGTTGCCTACCAACACGGGGATCGCCGGTTCGAATCGCCGTGTTACCTCCGGCTTGGTCGGGCGTCCCTACAGACACAATTGGCTGTTTCTGTGAATGGGAAGACGGATGTGGGTATGTGTCCTGGTTGCTACACCAGTGCCTCCTCTGGTCGGTCAGGGTGCCTGTTCGGGGGGGAGGGGGAACAGGGGGGAATAGTGTGATCCTCCCACGTGCTACGTCCCCCTGGTGAAACTCCTCACCATCAGGTGAAAAGAAGCAGCTGGCAACTCCACATGTATGGGAGGAGGCATGTGGTAGTCTGCAGCCCTCCCCGGATCTGTAGAGGTGGTGCAGCAGCGACCGGGACGGCTCGGAAGAGTGGGGTAATTGGCTGGGTATAATTTGGGGGGGGGGTAGTAAGTCTGAAAAGCCATTGCACGTTTTACTCGTACACTAATAGTATGCTGGACAATAGTAGACATATGTAGTATGTTGTACGTAGTGTATGTGATTACGGACACAACTTTAGTTTGCAAGTTGGATCAACGAATTACAGAACGGAAGTTATGTTGCGCGTGACGATGCTTCCAACATCGTGTTCAAGACATTTCGGAAAAATGTCCGTTTCTTTTTTCACACCCGTCCAAAAGCTTTAAAGAGTTAAACTCCTTCATTTCACTGAACATGAACGTTGTTCCAGTCTCGCTGCAGAAATGCCCTCGTTTACTGCTGCTAGAAAAGAGGAGACAACACCCGGCTGTACTGTTCAGGCGCTAGCTAACGGGATCAGCATCCAAAGATCAGGGCCAGGTGGCTGCAGTAACATGGCAGTTGCAATAATCACATTATTACCTTATAGTGATTAAAATCACAATTTGAACTTGTATGTAGACACACTGGCTACCACACGATTCTCTTGTAGCAGTTAATTACCAAGAATTACCAGCCCTTGTGGCGCGTGTGTGTGTGTGTGTGTGTGTGTGTGTGTGTGTGTGGGTGGTAGTGGGGGTGGGGGCTGTGTCTATATTCACAGACTTAAGACTTTAGTTAGTGCTGTGTTGACATGGACTTGCTCACTGCTGATAGATAAGCCCGCCAGGCTGTGTTATCTCTGGTCCTGGCCTTTCGTTTCAATTCAGCTCCATCACTATTCCGGCGGTTCTCCATTAGGTCCTCAGGTACCGCCGCCACCGTTGGTTTTCTATTCCACCAGGTTTTTAATTACATTCAGCTGCTGTTCCACTTACCCCGCCTCCAGTCAGGGGGGGGGGTTTCACACCTGCAGCAGCCGGTGATGTAATGAATCACTTGGTAGAACAGCAAACCGACGGTTACCGGGGGTACCTGAGGACCTGATTGAGAACGGCTGATCTATTTGATAGGTTTAATACATTTGAATTCAGAGGAAGTGAATTTGATTGAGTGTGATAAAGCTCGTGAAGAGATTTGTCCAATTAAAGCCACTGGAGTGAAAAGTGGGAAGTGGAAGGGGAGGCCTGGGGTATTTTGAACGAGTTGATGTTATTTTACATGCAGCTCACTGCCGCTCAGAACGGCGTCGTAGTGGAGAGGAGGAAAACACTTCTCACCACAGTGCTGAACCGGGAATACACGATGGCTTTATGCTGGCATGAAGCGGCACCAGGAAATGAGGGCTAATAGGGTGGAGAAAGAGCCATACACGGGTCACACTGTGCTGCGTAGTGTACTTGGTAATCAGCCTGCACGTTTCCTTAACCGACTGTTCATCTGGGCTGTGCAATTCTGCTGTAATGTGCTGGTTTACTCACTGATTGTGCAATTTGGGCAATTTTTTTCACCTTAGGTCCAATTCAGAACGATTAATTTTGGTCGAGCTGTGTGATGAAGACCCCCAGAGCCTGGCAACCCGCGAGTTTGATCATCTATGATTGAGCTGGAAATCAGTGTTAAGTGTCTGCCCCCCCGCCCCCGTTTTTTAACCTCCTTCTCACCAGTCTTGTCAGAGTTGCAGAGCAGGGTCTCCTTCTCAGCCCTGAGTCCAGGACTGGGCCCATGCTTCATCCACGTGGCGATGGTGAACTGGTCTGTCAGGTTCTGGGGTACCACCTGATCAGGGACGTTAGCCGCCTGTCGCCCATCGAAGCGGAAGATGAGGTCACTGTCTCGCCCGCTGTCCGTCAGTAGCGACACCGTCCAGTTGGCTGAAGCGCTGGGGGCGGGGAGGAGGTCAGTGCTGCCTGACGCTGCGCCTGGTGAACCAATCAGAGAACAGAAAACTGTCTGTCGGTGTGTATGTGCACGCTAATACACCGGTCTTACCCCGATTGTGGCAGGAATGCGATTACTGAAATGGTCATGTGAACAGACCTTTATCTGAGGTTTCCAATGTTTCTCCAAACAACTAAACCATTCTTGGCTGACTTTTCTATTTTTTCCCCCCACTGCGACGTAAAAAAACAAAAAAAACAACAAAAAAAACCAACAGTAGATCCAGAGAATGGATTTTTATTCACAATGCCGGTTTCCCAACAGGATATACTCTCTTCTTCAGCTCATAAGAATAGTTATTACATTTTTTAATACCGCACAGCCAGGTTATTTAACACATGCACACACACACACACACACACATATATATATATATATATATATATATATATATATATATATATATATATATATATATATATATATATATATATAAATGAACAGCAAGCTTCCAGGATATAATTAGGGCGCATTAATGGGCACGTCACAGTGGAGTGCACGAGGCAATTTAAAATGAGAAATGAAATTCGATTCTGTTTCCAGGATGAAAATGCCGGGGTAGAAATGGGCCCGATTACTCACTGCAGAGGTTAAAACATGGCGGGGCGATTCCTACTTTGAAATTACAACGCCCCTCGTCTTTAATCATTTCTAAATACCCTCTCACCTCGTTGCAGTGTTTCTCTACAGCCGTGTGTCAAGCAAGTGGTCTTCCTCGTCACACATCTACAATGTTTGAGGTCGGTGGTGTGTGTGTGTGTGTGTGTGTTGGCCTGCCGGTAACACCTTCAAACTAATTTCTCTCTCTCTCTCTCTCTCTCTCTCTCTCTCTCTCTCTCTCTCTCTCTCTCACTCACTCACTCACTCACTCTA